>NW_015159800.1:172216-183501 GCF_001447785.1 Gekko japonicus
ACTAACAATGGAGGCCCAGGTGGCAGCCACTGCTAGGTCAGCCTTTTATCATCTGCGGTTGGCCCGGCAGTTGGTCCCCTATCTCAGCCGTGAGGACCTGGCCACGGTGATCCACGCGACGGTCACCTCGAGGTTAGATTACTGTAACGCTCTCTACTTAGGGCTGCCTTTGTCGCAAATCCGGAAGCTGCAGCTAGTGCAGAATGCTGCAGCTAGGCTGCTGATGGGTCTCTCGAGGAGGGACCACATCCGGCCGGTGCTGCAAGTGCTGCACTGGCTGCCTATAGCATACCGGATCCGCTTCAAAGTGCTGGTGCTCACCTTTAAAGCCCTGAATGGCCAGGGTCCAGCCTACCTGAGGGACCGCCTCTTCCCGTATGTTCCCCCGAGAGCGCTGCGATCTGGGAGCCTGGACCTCCTTCAGGTCCCAGGCCCCCGGGACATCAAGCTCACCCAAACCAAGGCCAGGGCTTTTTCGGTGGCGGCTCCTACCTGGTGGAATGAGCTCCCGGTGGAGATCCGGGCCTTGCGGGACCTTGTACAGTTCCGCAGGGCCTGCAAGACGGAGCTCTTCCGCCAGGCTTTCGAGTAGGAGCCGCCGCCACTGCCATGATACCATCGTTGTGGCCGATTTTCCATCTACCTGGCCTTGGGTAGGGAGAGACGCTGCCCTGAAGAGGAACACCACTCGGGCGTCCCGAACTTGGATATCATCAGCCGCAAATGAGATTCGTCTATCTTGAGTCCTTGTTAAAATGTATTGTAGAGCACCAATTTTAGTTCTTATTTACTAAGCTTTTAAATGTAATGTGTGTTTTATTCTCGGTGTTTGCCGCCTGTTGCCGCCCTGGGCCATATGGGTTGGGCGGGATGCAAATCCCAGAATAAATAAATAAATAAAATAAATAAAAGTACAGTAGGAGAAGAAAATGGTACAGTAGGAGAAGAAAATAAATGTAAGAAGGAGTCATTTTAAATGCCAAGCCCAGGTTTCCTGCCATAGCAATCTGTAGAGTGGTGTTCATGTGCAAAAATGACCTCCGGGGTGGGGGGAGCAAAATGGAGATGCAGGATACGGAAGGGTGGGGGAGGACTGCATTTTTTACAACTTTGGTGGTGTTATGTAAAATGACTGCTGGGTGGGAGACCCCCAAATTGGCTGTGCATTGAAAACAACTGTGTTTGCAGTGCATGTATGAAGAAATAAGGTACTTTTGGGGGACCCAATAAAATGCAGCCACTTTGCTGCATGGGCTTGAGATTTGGGGTGCCAAAGGAGAGAGAGGACTGAGTTCAATGCAATTTTGGTGGTATTATGTTCAATGACTGTTGTACGGGAGACCCTCAAATTGGTTGTGCACTGAAAAAAATACTACTGTATCTGCAGTGTGTGTGCAGGAAAAAAAAGATCCCAAAAATCCAGAACAGAAAAATAAAGCATGGATTTCTAACCTGAACCAGTAATGCCCTACTTGAAGTAAAGCAATCATGGTCCGCCCCCCGCCCCCCCCAAGCCTGGCTGAAAATAATGAAATTTTTCTGGACAAACCCCCCCCCCCCCCAGGGTTTTTGTTTTCCAGCGCATCAGAGGCACAAATGTGGGCGGGAAGTGGGGCTAGAACGAATTACCCCCCTCTGACACTGGTGTTGTGTAATGCCAGGTCTATAAATAATAAGACCACGGTCCTTCAGGACTTTCTGCTTGAGCAGAATGTAGACCTGCCATGCATGATTGAGACCTGGGTGTGAGATGGGGAGACTGTAGCTCTCACCCAGTTGGCTCCTCCTGGGTTCTTAGTCCCTCACCAATTGCGGGTGAAGGGGGGGCGGGGGGGGGGGGAGAATTGGCTCTGTTCATTCGGGAGGCTTACTCCTTCAGGGCACTCATATCACCAAAGATCTCTGGCCTTGTGTGGGAGGCCAGGGAGAGTTTGGCTATTTGGCTGGTGTACCGACTGCCCAATGTACCAGCCAATAGCCTACCATCCCTGGTGGAGGCATATCAGGCTGGGCATTGGAACACCCTAGACTGATAGTTCTGGGTGATTTCAATGTCCATGTCGACAGTGTGGCTTCCACTCAGGCAACGGACCTGGTGTCATCCATGGTGGTGCTAGGACTCTCCCAATATGTAACGACCTTCTTCTGAATGTTTCACCCCAACCCTGCTTGAGCGCTGAGCATATTTTAGCTCACCCGTGGAGTCAAATGGACCCCATGCAACTTCAGATGGCTCTCCGGGATCCAATGCCCCCAGACACCTCGTTAGATGAACTCATCAAGGATTGGCAGAGCCGACTCTTGACAGCCATAGATGAGATTGCTCCCCGACACCCTCTGCGCCCCCACACTAAGCTCACACCTTGGTATACCCAAAGGTTGTGGCTGATGAAGCGAGGGCTAAGATGGCTAGAGAGACAGTGGCAGCATGCCCATGATGAAGCTACAAGAACATCTTATAGGACATTTATGAGATCCTATGAGATGGCAGTCAAAGCTGCGAAGAGAGAGTACTAAGTGGCCGCAATTGCATCTGCGAGCTCACGCCCAGCTCAATTGTTTAGAACGATTTGGTCCATTACTACTCTGGCACAAGGCAGACCAAATGCTAGGGAATTGGACATTGGCTGTGAGGCCTTTGCGAACTATTTCGCAGATAAAGTCTTGTCGCTCTGCCGCAACCTCCCCACCACAGTTGAAACAGTGAGTGAACTCAAGGCTCCATACTTGTCTTCTTGTCAAGTTTTGGATTATTTCAGTCTGCTCAGCCTAGAGGAAGTCAACAAATTGCTCCTAACTGTACACCCCACCACATGCTGTCTTGTCCCGTGCCCATCATGGCTAATTAAAGCTGGCCATGACAGGTTTTGAGGTGCCCTAAGGGAGATTATTAATAAGTCCCTCTCACAGGGATTGTTCCCTGGGGCACTCAAGGAAGTGGTGGTTTGCCCTCTTCTCAGAAAACCATCCTTGGACCCAGCCAAATTGGCAAATTACTGGCCAGTCTCCAACTTGTCCTATTTGGGTAAGATAATAGAGAGGGCTGTGGCAATTCAGTTACAGAGCTTTTGGGATGATGCTTCCATTTTAGATCCCTTCCAGTCCGTTTTTTGCCGGGGACACGGGATGGAGACTGCACTGATCGCCCTCACGGATGACCTCTGAAGGCATTGAGGCAGATCAGCAGTGCTGTTGTTGTTGGACCTGTCATCGGTATTCAACACGGTCGACCATCAGATACTGATTCACCACCTCACTGACACTGGAGTCTAGGGGCTTGCCTTGCAATGGCTTGCCTCCTTCCTCCATGGCTGGGGACAAAGGGTGGCAGCAGGGGAACAGCTATCCCGAAGGCACCCACTAGAGTGTTGAGTGCTCCAAGGGGCAGTGCTCTCCCTGATGCTATTTAATATCTATATGTGCCTCCTTGCCCAGATTGTCCGGTGGCATGGGCTGGAATGCCATCAGTACACTGATGACAGCCAGCTCTATCTGTTGTTGGGTGGCCAGTCTGACTCCAAACTGGAAGATCTGGACTGGGTGTTACAAGCCGTGGCTGGATGGCTAAGACTGAGCCAACTGAAATTGAATCTGACAAAGATGAAGGTCCTGTGCCTCAGCTGGGGTGGGTTGAGGGTAGGGATCCCACTCCCAACCTTTGATGGGGCTCCGTTGGTGCCAGTGCTGGAGCTGAGGAGTTTGGGGGTGCTCCTGGATGCTTCCTTAACAATGGAGGCCCAGGTAGTAGCCACTGCCAAGCCAGCCTTTTATCATCTTCGGCTGATTAGAGAGTTGGTTCCCTTCCTTGAACGAAACAACTTGGCAACAGTGATCCACAGGATGGTCACCTCATGACTACTGTAATGCTCTTTACACAGGGCTGCCCTTGTTGCAGATCCGGAAACTACAGCTAGTGCAAAATGCGGCGGCCAGGCTTCTGATGGGCCTCCCTATGCAGGAGCACATCCAGCCTGTGTTGAAAGCATTGCACTGACTACCAATAGCATACTGAATCCACTTCAAGGTGCTGGTTCTTACCTTTAAAGCCCTTAATGGTCAGGGGCCAACATACCTGAGGGACCGCATCCTCACATTCCCCAGAGAGCACTGCGGGTCAGGGTCTCAAAATTGACTGACCCACCCAGGACCTAAAGACACCAGGCTGGCTATAACTAGGATTACTGTACAAGTTCAAACTGTTAAAGACACATTAACAAGTCATATAAATTTCTACTTGATTTTACTAGGTGAACTTCATCCGAAGACAGAAGCCCAGTCACAGTGCCAAGGATGTTAAAGATGGAACGTTTCGACTGAACGTCTTTTTCAACCATCAGTTTGTAGTACTATTCTTTACTTCATGTTTCCATTAAAGGTACAAGTTATCTAAACTGGCTGAGAGCAGCTCCCAAATTTTTACAGCATTTTATTCAAATAAAATGCTGTAAAAATTTGGGAGCTGCTCTCAGCCAGTTTAGGTAAGAGAAATTTAAATAAGTAATTTTATATGAAGGGATTGAGGTTATGCTTTAAACAAACATGTAAGCTATAATAAGGTTATGTGATTTTTGTTTGTAGATAACTTGTACCTTTAATGGAAACATGAAGTAAAGAATAGTACTACAAACTGTATGTATATTCAAACAATTGGGTTTTATTGTATGTACATTCAAACAATTGTGTTTATTGTTGTATTGTAATCAGGTGTCTTCAACAATTCCGGTTTTTGTAAAAAATCTGTAAAAAATCTGTAAAAAGCTTTCTTCTTTTTCATTAGGATGGTTGAAAAAGACGTTCAGTCGAAACGTTCCATCTTTAACATCCTTGGCACTGTGACTGGGCTTCTGTCTTCGGATGAAGTTCACCTAGTAAAATCAAGTAGAAATTTATATGACTTGTTAATGTGTCTTTAACAGTTTGAACTTGTACAGTAATTCTTTCCTGTGTCATTGACTTTACAAATTACTGGGTCCACTTGTGTTGTTCTGGCTATAACTAGGGCCAGGGCCTTTTCGGTGGCAGCTCCATACTGGTGGAATGAGCTCCCAGAAGAGATCAGGGCCCTGTGGGACCTTATGCAGTTCTGCAGGGCCTGCAAGATGGAGCTCTTCCACCAGGCCTTCAACTAGGAGCCCCCCCCCAATAATCAATTGTGAGCCCTGCCCTTTGGAGTCATCAACAACAGCCTCAGCCAGCCATATAAGAAGAAACAGAACAGCTAAATAGGATAGGACCAATGTACCCTCTAAGCTGTGGAGTCTTGTGAGCAAAAATTCTATTTTGTGAGCTACTCGCATTAAAGTTGTGAGTGAGCGATTTGTCTACTGCACAAATTAGTTTGCTCTGGGGCCATGCTTCCTGGGCTAAGACAAAAATGTGTGAGCCGGAGGCTAAACTCAGCTTAGAGGGAACACTGGATAGGACATCAACTTACTGCCACCATCGTCAAACATCGCCTCACTAATATTCCCAGACCAATTGTACTAGTACTTTACATCATCTGGATTGTTCTTAGAAGGTTTTATGAGTGTTTAAATGGTTATTTATGCTTTATAAATTCTGTAAGCTGCCCTGAGCCTGGTTTGGCGGGGAGACTGAGGTATAAATTTGATAGACAGACAGACAGACAGACAGACAGACAGACACAAAGTATGCTTGCCTAATGCCAATACTTATGACAATCTTGGAGGAGGGTAAACTTCCTCCAGCAACAGAAAAGTTGGAAGTAAATGTTTCATAATCTGCCTCTTAATCAGGGTAAATTCTAGGAAGGGTGATATGGAATGTACCAATAGGACCATCTCTGACTCTTGTGGTTTTCTGTTACTGGAAAAAATGTCCTTATATCATGGAGCCCTAGTGTTAGGCAGCTAGACACCAGCTTTCGCTGTGCTTTGCCATCTCTTTGAAAACAAGATAGACTTGTGCTTCATAGGATGCTTTTGTGTGTATGTGTAAAGTGCCTTCAGGTTGCAGCAGTTTTATGTGACCCATTAGGGTTTTCAAGACAAGAGATGAACACAGGTGATTTGCCATTGCCTGGCTCTGTTTAGCAACCCTGGACTTCCTGGGTGGTCTCCCACCCATGTACTTACCAGGCCAACCCTACTTAGCTTCCAGCCCTTAGCCTGGGCCAGTCAGGTCGGGGGGGGGGGGGGGGTAAGCGGGTGCTTACTTTTGTGCAATAATGACTGAGAAGCCACATCCAGGTCTAAGAAACAAGTTCCGTTCTGCTCAGCTGAATGAAAGTTGTATTGAAACACTATTTGGAGACTGAGTCCGTTGTTAATGTGTGTGTTCATTTAATGTAGTTTGTCCACAACCACACCCTTGTAGGTTCCAGTCTGTAGAGGATTTTCCATAGGAACTTCACTAATAATAGTGAGATAATGGTAATTCATGGATCATTTAAAGTATGCCACCATAATATTGCAAGGAGAAATGGACCCTTTTATAAAGTTAATTTTTATAGACTATGAGCAGTAAACTAAATATATAGCATAGTGTACTGTATAGTGTGGCTGAATTTTCAGACCTTTCTCTCTCGCTTGTTCAGGGATCAAAGTGCCGATTTCGTCACTGTGAAAAAGCCATTGGCGTTGACACTGTGTGCTCATTATGGAGAGAGGGAAGATGTTCCCATCAGATTTGCAAATTTAGACATATGGAAATACAGGTAGAAAATGGCAAGCTCTTTGAAGTGTCCTTTCTTGAAGTAGAGCTGTTACAACAATTTATAGCTGTCTTGCACATCTGGTTTTGCAAATTTGACATCCTAATTTCACATTTTAAAAGTGTGATGTGCTCAAGACACCCAGGTACTAGTTTTGAAGATATTCATGCACCTTTTTATCGACTAAAGATAGCACAGGTTCCCACCTTCTACTTGGCATCAAAAACTGTATGATTGCATTGAATGTTAAAGGTCACACCATCTGTACTTTAACTCAGCTTTCTGTTCTTATAATCCTAAACTTTATGGCATAATAATGAAATGCCTCCTTTTTATATTGAAAAGAGACATGCTTTATAGGCCCAATACAAAGAAGAAAACTGAGCAGAGAAATCCTGAGGCTTACTAAGTTTTGTGGCAAGGTGTTTATTAGTTTCAAAGGGATTTAGAAGTCCCGTCAATAAAAACAAGAGTGATTTAAAGGGAACTAGGAAAAAATATTGTCTTTCCAAAGATCACACAGAAAGACAGCATGGTCAGTAATAGTGTGATATCTGTAGAGGCAGAACCTTGCTTCTGTTTTGATCCCATCTTTGTAGCCAAGTGGGCAAACTTCAGCCTGTGCTGCTTAATCCAGTGTGAAAACCAGCCCAAACAATTTCAGAGACCATATTTTTAAAAGGGCTGTCAGCTTTTTAGAGTCAATTAATTGTATGAGTTCTGCAGCATAATCCTATGATTTACATGGAAGTAAGTCCAGTGGGGAGCCAGTTTGGTGTAGTGGTTAAGTGCGCGGACTCTAATCTGGGAGAACCGAGTTTGATTCCCCACTCCTCCACTTGCACCTTCTGGATGACCTTGGGCAAACCATAGTTCTGATAAGAGCTGTCCTTGAAAAAGAGCAGTTTCTGTCAGAGCTCTCTCAGCCCCACCTACCTCACAGGGTGTCTGTTGTGGGGAGGGGAAGGGAAAGGAGTTTGTCAGCCACTCTGAGACTCTCTTGGGTAGTGAAGGGCGGAGTATAAATCCAATCTCTTCTCTTCTTCTCTTCCCAAGATAAATATGGAGCTGCCATCCCAGGAATGAGTGAGTGATCTAAGAGGACAAAATTCTGGGGAACTTGGTCACCCTATAGACCACAGAACTAGGCAAATCATTTGATTTGTTTTCACATGTCATTGTTGGGTTGGGTTTGAGTCATGTGAGGTAGGGAGTTGAGATGGAATCTTGATCTAGGGTCCCATGGTGGGTATCAGTGCCATGGGCAAGTGTGTATAGGACTGAGAAATTCAATAATTAAATTAGGATGGGAGTAAAAGCTATAGTTCTGAAGCAAAAAATATACCTTTTTGTATATAGATGTATATGCATGGAAGATGTTATTTTGGAAGAGGCATTCACTCTACTTAAGAAAGAAGGGAGAATGCTCCTTCTACAATGGCACTTTCCATATGAAGTTTTATGTATTTTTATTAACAAACATTTAAATTTCCTGCTTAATTAATCAAAGATACCTTTTAAATCAGTCAAAAGGGGTTTATTGAATTATTCTATTATATGTAATTGATTTCCATAAATATTTAAATCACAATTTATATGAATCTCTGTTTACATCAGGGCAGATGTCTGGTGTGTGTTGTTGCAAGATATAAGTCAGACCTTCCTTGTCTTCTGTATCATATTTTTATTGTCTGGATATAAGGATTTCAATGTTCAGTCCTTAAATATATTTTATGACAATTAAATATGAAACAATTTGTTTTCTGCAGCAGAAATACAACAGCATCTCATGTTTCTGGGAAACACAGCCTTTAGGCTGCGTGAGGATCAGTTGTGTGTTCCATCACAGGAAACCTCGCAACATAAATGGGCTTTTTTTGCCACCTAGTAGTGGTGAGTAAAAATATTTGGGGCACTGAAACAGAAATGCTAGACATGTTCCAGGAGTTGTTTTTTATGTATTGATCGATACTCGAGATTGTAGCTTTGCCATTTAATGAGCTCAGTATTTTGACAGTTAATATGTTTGGTCAGAAATCAGAATTGGTAAATAATTTTGAATTAGCACATTGCTTGCTAGTATAAAGGATCCTGTTACCTTCTATTACATGATGGAAGCCAATGTTAAGAACAGATGTTCCCTTCCCAGTGTCCTCACCTCTAGGGTTGCCAGGCTACAGCTGGCAATCCCTGAGACCAACTATGGGGTGGGGACTGGCACCACAGATCCCCCCCATCCAGGGCTATTTTTGGGCAGGAACGCACAGGAACGGAGTTCCGGCTGGCTCCCAAGTTGGTCACGCCCAGCAGGAACTCGTTAGCATAATAGGCCACAGCCAACAGCAGAAACTCATTAGGATTGCTACATTAGGGGTGTGTGGCCTAACATGCAAATGAGTTCCTGCTACAAAAAAAGGCCCTGGGTTTTGACAACAAACAAGGTAACAGAATAACAAGCAAAAGGTGGGTGTGGCTGGATGACCACACTTCTGGTAACATGGGGCGGCGGCCTAATATGCTAATGAGCTGTGCTGTCAGTGGTGTGGCCTAATATGCTAATGAGTTTCTGCTGTGGGATGTGGCCTATTATGCTAATGAGTTCCTGCTGGGCTTTATCTACAAAAAGAGCCCTGCCCCCATCTGACCGTGACCCCCCATCACTTTCATTTTTACCAGAAGTTGCTTCAGTATGCCATGATTCTGAGGCTCACCTCCTTCTCCCCCATTTCCTTCTGCCAGTGCTTCAGGCAGCAGGGGGCAACACAGTGTGCTGCCAGGAGGCCTCCCACTGTAGTGAGTGACCTGGCAACCCTACTCCCCTTCCTCAATCCAATTCTAATTCCATAGCCACTGTTAAGCAGTTTAGCGATGCCAATGTTAACTGCGGTCTGTTTTTTGCTCTTGAAGAGATATCATCCTTTCCAGCTAATTATAACACATGGTCCCAGCTCCTTACTGTCCCATGTGGCAAAGGTAACATTTCAAAGGCTGCTGGATCCCACTTTAAACTATGGCTTCCTGTTTTGGTTAAATGGGAACCCTGGTTAACCTTGACTATGCTTAATGTCATTGTTGATAGACTGTCTGCTATTAAGGGTTACAGAGGAAATTTGCTGAAGGAAAGGAAGTCGATCAACAATAGAGTAATAACACCGTATATAGATTCCACAAATCTATAAAGTATGTATATATTTTATAAAAAGTGTGTAATAAACAACAACAATTAAAAAATCACATGTCAATATCTCATTACTGTCTCATTCAAGAACTATATATCTATCATTATGCAGTCATCTATAAATCATCATGTAAGTTTCACAAATTCACAACTAGAAAAACACAAGTATCAATGTAAAGTCACAAATATCAAAGCAGCCGTGTACACCTATCACCCAATACTAAGACATTTAATCTTTCCCACAAGAGGATATAGTATAAGGTATTTAGTAAAAATAAATATCAAATACAGGGGCAAAGTCCACGGTCCATTATTACTCTATTGTTGATAGCCTTGACTGACACCAAGGTCTGTTTGTGTTGCTTATTTGCTAGCGTGACCCATGACGGAAAGGGTGTGATAAGACATTGTACATTTCTAAGGCAGTAACAAGCCAGAGCACATTTCAGGTTGTTACCCATGATTAAAAGGGGCAGTGCTACATCTGTACCAACCATTAGATTAAAGGTGCCAAAGGAATTTTTACAAGCCAGTATTATGCAAATGTTGCCACAATCCAGAGCACAGATAAACATATCCCTTGATTTTGTTTACTTATGTATCTATAAGCACATACTTCCAGCTACTTGCACCTTGCACTTGGATTCTAAGGACATTTTATGTGGGAGTAAGTTCTGTTGAAGTCTACCATACTTGATGAAGAGAAGAGATAATGCTAAATAATATTAATAGTAGAAACAGAAAACCTTTATTCGGCATAACATAGATAAATCAAACAAAGGAAAAAGTTAAAGGGTGGGTACAAGGAACAACATCAGCCAATATTCCCAATATCTCAAAATACAAGGCAATCCTAGCATGGTTTACAGGGTTTACAGGATATTACTCTTGACTTCCATACATGGGTGATATTAATATCTTATTGAAAAACTTTGGAACTCTTCACATAAAGAAATGTGATGTATGCAAGTGGTATTATATTGTATATTCAGTCACAAAAATTGTTCCAATATGCAGTCCTATGTGTGTGTAGAGTACTGTCAAGTTGCAACTGACCCATGGCAACCCCAGCAAGGGGTTTTCAAGGCAAATGAGAAGCAGAGGCAGTTTGCCATTGTCTTCCTCGGCAGAGTATTCCTTGCTGGTCTCCCTTCCAAGTACTGACCCTGCTTAGCTTCTGAGATCTGGCAAGATTGGGCTATACCATACCACCTTCCCTCACAATACAAAGTCCTATCTGCATGGAAAAATACATTTGGGAAATGTTGTATTGGAACAAGATGGGGAGAAAAAAAACCAGATTCAGATACTGTAGGAAAGTGTACAGGATTAACCCACTCAGCCCAGTCCAGGGGTGAAAGGGAATCCTGTATTTCAGCACATGAAACAAAAATCCACGAGACAGTTGTGGGAAGAATTTTAACTGTAGCCCTG
>NW_015159801.1:0-318 GCF_001447785.1 Gekko japonicus
TTCCTGCTACAAAAAAGAGCCCTGATTATAGCATTGGAATTGATCTGGGGGTTATATAACTTGGACAGGTATATATTTTAGAACAAAGTTTGAGTCCAGTGGCACCTTTAAGACCCACAAAGTTTAATTCTGGGCATAAGCTTTCGTGTCAGGGGTCGTTTAGTAGAAAAAGAGCTAGGGGAACTCATTAGCATAACTCATTAGCATATGCCACACCCCCTGACATCAGGGGCCCGGCGGTGGACCTGCAAGGCCGGCGGGAGTGCGAGGAAGCCCCGCCAAGGCCCTCCCTGGCCCCAGGCAGGCAGGGGTGGGGAG
>NW_015159801.1:335-947 GCF_001447785.1 Gekko japonicus
CCCTCTTCTCCTGCCTCCTCCTGGCTGAATGAGGGCTGGAAGCGGGGCGGCCGGAAGCAGGGGGCGGGGCTTCATCATGTGCCCCACCCCCCGCACCTCACCCGGGGGAACTGCGATCCCCCGCGTTCCCCCCCGAAATGACCTCTGTTTCGTGTGCATGCACACTCCTTCAGTATATGAAGAGGCAGGTTAGCAGAAAGGGAGTGACTACACCCAGAAAGGGAGTGAGTGCTTCTCAGCTGAGGGGGGCTCTAAGCAGCACTCCAGCTCTTGTGCTCCCACCCATTTCTCTGCGTTGACCTTTCTTTTGTGCCGCTGAAAGGAAGAAGCTAAAAAGGTGGCGGAACTAGAACTCGGCCAGACACACAGGCACACGCCCAAATACATACCCCACCAACAAAATGCCCATTGGACCACTGCGGGTGGGGAGTGATGCCAGAGGCTGTGGTGATGGCCACAGGAATAAACCGCTTTAAAAGGGGATTGGATTGATTCATGGAAGATAAATCACGGTGGCTGAGGGGATCCTCCGCATTAGGAGACAGACTTCACGTTCCTGGGATCCCAGATCACCGCAGACGGTGACAGCAGCCATGAAATGAAAAGACACCT
>NW_015159801.1:1204-1769 GCF_001447785.1 Gekko japonicus
TCTCTACAGTCTCTTCCCCACCCTGAACCCTCCCTCTGCTCCTGTGGAATTTTTCACCCTTCAAACTCGGACAAAATGCCACCCACCGGTTCGTACGTGGCCGATGGGGAGAAGTCAGAGAACCTATTGGCCAGCTACACTCTCTATTACTTATGCGTAAAGCACCACCCATTCCACATCCCACCAAGCAGCACAGTCCTCAATGCACACTGAGACCTCATGAGACGAGGGTTTCCAACTCCCAGCTGGGAAATGCCTGGAGGCTTGGGAAAGGGAAGGACCTTCAGTGGGGTGTACCATAGAATCCGCCCTCCAAAGCAATCATTTCCTCCAGGGGAACTGACCTCTGTAATCAGGACATCAGCAGTAATTCTGGGAGGTCTCCAGGCCTCACCTGGAGGTTGGCAAGCCTGCATGAGACTCATGCATAGATTTTTTTTTTTTTAAAGTGCTTCTGACTATTCCGCTATTGAGACTTGGGTCTTCCTGGTTACTTTTGACCCCATTTCCCCCCTTGCCAGCAGGTTAAAGCAACCTGTAATGATGATGGGTGTTGCCAGTAGTC
>NW_015159801.1:1822-15565 GCF_001447785.1 Gekko japonicus
TCTCTACAGTCTCTTCCCCACCCTGAACCCTCCCTCTGCTCCTGTGGAATTTTTCACCCTTCAAACTCGGACAAAATGCCACCCACCGGTTCGTACGTGGCCGATGGGGAGAAGTCAGAGAACCTATTGGCCAGCTACACTCTCTATTACTTATGCGTAAAGCACCACCCATTCCACATCCCACCAAGCAGCACAGTCCTCAATGCACACTGAGACCTCATGAGACGAGGGTTTCCAACTCCCAGCTGGGAAATGCCTGGAGGCTTGGGAAAGGGAAGGACCTTCAGTGGGGTGTACCATAGAATCCGCCCTCCAAAGCAATCATTTCCTCCAGGGGAACTGACCTCTGTAATCAGGACATCAGCAGTAATTCTGGGAGGTCTCCAGGCCTCACCTGGAGGTTGGCAAGCCTGCATGAGACTCATGCATAGATTTTTTTTTTTTTAAAGTGCTTCTGACTATTCCGCTATTGAGACTTGGGTCTTCCTGGTTACTTTTGACCCCATTTCCCCCCTTGCCAGCAGGTTAAAGCAACATGTAATGATGATGGGTGTTCCCAGTAGTCATGTATGGCTGCAAGAGTTGGACCATAAGGAAGGCCGAGCGCCAAAGAATAGATTCTTCTGAACTATGATGCTGGAGAAGATTCTTGAGAGTCCCCTGGACTGCAAGGAGATCAAATCAGTCAGTCCTAAAAGAAATCAACCCTGACTGTTCCCTGGAAGGCCAGATACTGAAGATGAAGCTCAAATACTTTGGCCACCAAATGAGAAGGGAGCACTCACTGGAGAAGAAGACCCTGAAGACGGGGTCGGCAAAGGATGAGATGGAGATGGTTAGACAGTGTTATTGAGGCAATGAACATGAAATTAAGCAAACTCCAGAACACGACGGAAGACAGGAGGGCCTGGTGTGATGTGGTCCATGAGGTCGCGAAGAGTTGGACTTGACTGTGCAACTGAACAACAACAATGATGATGATGGGAGAGAACAAAGAGATCCAGGACTTCGAGGCAGCTGTGAATGAGCAGGAGTGTGCTCTATCCCAAACAGATGCCCAAGGAGCAAGGTTGATGATGCCCTAACTCCCATCTTATTCCACACAGGGTTGTTGTCTTTTAGCTTCTAAGAGCTGGAAAAAACCTGTGCTGCAAGGACCAATGCAGTCCATAGTTATTATCCCTATAATGCAGGGAAGAGAGAGGATGTGATTGGGAGACAGTGGCTAACGACAGTTCTGCATTATAGTCTGGTATTATTACACCCATGTTTTGGGCTGAGAATGAGAGACAGGGCTTTAGAACATCCCTGCAACATATGGTACTGTCTCCATACTGTGGACAAGGGAAGGAAGCTGGGGGAGAGGATCTTAGGGCAACAGCACAATGTAGACCCAATGCAGTGGTAGTGTTGACGTTAGCACACTCAAGTTCAAATCCCCACTGTGTCACTAAGCTCTCTAGTGATCCTGGGGCAGTCACACAACCTAGCCTCCCACCGGGGAGCGGTGACACAGTGGGTATATCCCACTGTCTTAACATCTGAACTGTGTTAGTTCAAGCCCCGCACTGGTGTGAGCAGCCAGCCTGTTGTCCCCAGCTCATCGTCCACCCAGCGATTTCCGAGTGGCCTACGTGACCCCTCTGTCCTCCGTCCTGCTGCCAAAACAGCCTGTGTATTTGAGTAAGGCTAAGAGAAAGCGACTCTCCCCCACCATCGCCCAGTGAGCTTTGTGGCTGAGTGGGGATTTCAACCTGGGTCTCCTAGTTCTTAGTCCGACAGTCCACGGATGGTGCCAAACTGGGTCTCCTTGCAGGAGTCCGAAATTCTTTCCTCATTGGGCTACCAGCCACCTGAGCATCTCCAGCTGAGAAGGCAGCAGGCATAACCAATGTCTCCTAACTGTGCCGCAGTATTCAGCTCCAAGCCAGCACAATGCGTCTTCTAAATGCATCACAAGCACTGGTTGGAGACGTGAGCTCTGGCATTAGTTAGGACTGCATAGGGCACAGTAGGACTGTATGAGGTAGGTACACCTACCTGGTGTGCAGCTCTTACAGCATTTTCTTTTCTTTGAATTTAAATTAAATGTATTTAATACATTCTACATACCTATCACTCAAAAAAGAAAAAAGAAAAAAGGAGAAGGAAAAAAATTAAAATATTCTGGGGTGTAGAGTAAACTTTAACAGTGAAATTCATAAAAACAGAGACTTACACAATCAGGGGGAATATCAACAGGAAATCAGGGCAGGGAAGGTCAACATTGCATCTCAGGTTTGATCGGAAAACTGTCCCCACACAATATTTTGGAATCTTCCCCATACCACAGGAGAAGGACTTCTTCCTGCACCCTCCTTCCCTGAAACACCTGGGACCTACCAACAAAAAAAAAAAGGGAAAGAACTCCAAATTCACATACAAATTAAAGGGGGAAAGGAAGAAGCCAGAGCAGTGAGCTCACAATCTCAGATTCATATACATTTCACTCCACAAAAAAATAAAAGGAAAAAAAAAATGAAATCTTCTGGGATGTGGAGGAAATTTGAACAGTAAAATTCATAGAGACTTACACAATCAGGGAAAGTATCAACAGGAAATCGGGGCAGGGAAGGTCAACATCCAGACTAGACATTTCCGTGGGCACGGAGCGTGGTTTTCCTACCTCCTCCATGGCAGCCGTAGAATGCCCCCTGACATCCTGTTCTTTGCAGAGAAGGGAGGCAGGAGAATCGTGCTTTGTGGGCGGATCCAATCCAGAGAAGGTATGACAAAGAGAAAAGGTGTTTACACATTTCCTCTAAATAACTGTAAACAGGTCATTTCGTAGAAAAAGAGGTGCAGAAGCTCATTAGCATAATTCATTAGCATAACTTATTTGCATATGCCACACCCACTGACATCACCGGAAGTGTGTCAGAAGGCAACACCCACCGCTCAGGCTCCACTGGACTGTTTTGGATTGCTAGCTATTGGGGGGGGGGGGATGATGCAGATCTGTCCTCGCAGAGGAGGGAGAGCTTGTACCTGAATAAAACTTGGTCTTAAAGGTGCCACTGGCCTGTTTTGGACCAGGGGGGCGGGGGGGAGCTCTGCAACTTAGCTGGCTGCTTCTTGCTCTGACTGAGGGCTGCTGGGAGCAGGGGGTGGGGCTTGTTGCATGTGCCCGCCCCCTGGGCTCTTTACTGTCGGAGCTCCGCTCCTGTGCGCTCCTGCTGGAAATGGCCCCTGACTGTACAGAACAACGAGTTTTGCTAGGTAATAGAAACCACTACCGTGGGTCGCAGTGTTCCCTCTAAGCTGAGTTAGTGTGAGCTAGCTCACAGTTTTTTAGCCTCTGGCTCAGAGATTTTTGTCTTCGCTCAGGAAGGATGGCTCCAGAGCAAACTAATTTATGCAGTAGCCAAATCACTCACTCACAACTTTAATGCCCCAGGAGCTCACAAAGTAGAATTTTTGCTCACAAGACTCTACAGCTTAGAGGGAACATTGCCGTGGGGTTCTGTTTTTTCCTCCCCCCCCCCCTTCCCCTTTTCTTGGATTGTACACATAAACATGAACATTGTTATATTTTCAGGGAATTCTGCCTCTGGGATACCTGAACAATACGGCTCGTTTTAAGGCAGAAAGCGTGCTTACGAATGCTGCTCAGATCCTTGAACAGTTTAAGGTAAATTATAACTCAAAGTGTCCCGCATGCTCACAAATACTTCCAGGGAGGAACAGCTTGACTTTTGTAACTCTTACAGTAGGGAGCACAAAAGTTTTAGACAAATACTTTCCTGGGAGTAAGCTCCACTGAATAGACCTGAGCCGGATTCTGAGTGAGTCCTGTTTGTGAGTGATCGTTTAGGCAGCAAGCCTAAGCTAGTCTACTCTGAGGTAAATCCAGTTTCAGTCGGTGGGGCCTACTCACGGGCAGTGTTCCCTCTAAGCTGAGTTAGTGTGAGCTAGCTCACAGTTTTTTAGCCTCCAGCTCACACATTTCTGTCATAGCTCAGGAAGGAGGGCTCCAGAGCAAACTAATTTATGCAGTAGCCAAATCACTCGCTCACAACTTTAATGCCAGTAGCTCAAAAAGTAGAATTTTTGCTCACAAGACTCTACAGCTTAGAGGGAACATTGGTCACGGGATACTGTTCTTGGGCTTGAACCCTTGGAATGGAAAAAAACCGTCCCCTTAACTGTGATACTGGATTCATTAAAAAAAAAACCACAGCTCAGGGTAGCTTTAACAAAAACTGGCTTGAATTCTTGTAACTGTCTGATTTATTTGTTGATTTTGAGCATGCCTAGAAATGTTCCATGGTAATTGCGGTATTTGTTCTGGGGTAGGGACATTTAAAATTGAAGGATCAACCTCTGGCTAGCCAGTGTGAATCGATGCCAGTGGAAACAGTGCTTTCTTTAATAGAAGGGTAGAATGGGTCCTGAATTCCAGTTTCTCGACTGTGCTGTAAAAGTCTTGTTGAAGAGAATGGGGGCTTGAGTCATACCCAGCTGACAGCACCGGGGCTTATGTTTCCTCATAGTTGAGACGGGCACATTCCTGTTATGATCAGTGTCTCCTCTAAGCTGAGTTACTGTGAGCTAGCTCACAGTTTTTTAACCTCCAGATCACACATTTTTGCCTTAGCTCGGGAAGGAGGGCTCCAGTCCACAGCGAACTAATTGATGCAGTAGCCAAATCACCTGCTCACAGTTTTAATGCCAGTAGCTCACAGTACAATTGTTGCTCACGGGACTCCACAGCTTAGAGGGAGCATTGGTTACGATCAGTACCTGACAAATAAAATCATGCTTGGAAACAGAGCCTCGGGTTGTTCCATGGTTTGTAAACCGATCTGAAACCGCTGTAGCCTATATAACAGGCAAGGGACCTATTAGGATGGCCAGTCTCGGGGATGCTGGGATTCAAACAGTTTCCGGTATGCCCTGGCAGTTCTGTGCTGTAGATCTGTCTCTGTTTTTTGATAGACAGGTCGGAAAGGGCAGCTGCCCCTGGCTATGGATGCGGTTTGGTCCTGGCCATCCTCTCCCGAGACAGCAAATCCGGGTCTCCCTCGGGTATAATTACTGGATTAAATTTTTAAAAATCATTTGACTTGGAAGCACAGAAGCTTTTACGCAGTATCCCCGACCCTCCACGTTTCCCAGTTAAGGGAAAACCAATTGCAAAGATGATCTGACTCCATTGGTAACAACAGAAAGAAATCTTACTTACATAAACAGAAGCACATCTTACACGACATATTCATATAGGCACATTTAACTGACTGTGAACGGATTAACTTCAAAAGGTTAACTTAGAATCACAGAATCACAGAGTCGGGCCGTGCATTCACTGCGAGTGATCTTGCAGGATTCTCAACCCCAGTACTTTTGAACATCTACATGCAGCTTCCGGGAGTGATCACCTGGTCCTCCGGTTCCCAACCTTTTTGGTATGGCGACCCACAAGTCCAAAGTTTACTTGGTGTGGTGACCTATCCAGGGGTGGGCCAAGGTGTTTTTTTTGGCATCCTAGGCGAACGGTGACCTTGTCGCCCATCTAGTTCAACGTTCCCTTTTCTACAGTGGCTGACCAGATGTTTTTGAGAAACCAACAAATGTTGCACAAAGGGGTGCAGCTGTGAACCCCAAGCAAGGTGCATTCCGACACACACCGTCTTTGGACGTGGAAGTTACATTCCACTTTGACCGCTCTCTACGACTTCATTTCTCCCTCTGTCTCTCCCCCCCCCCCCCCCCCCCCGATTATATAAGAAACCCGGTCTAGTAACCATCAGGACAGAACGAAAGAGAATGGTGACCGGCCCAAGGTCACCCAGCAGGCTTCGTGTGGAGGAGGAGTGGGGAATCAAACTCGGTTCTTCAGATTAGAGTCCACCTCTCTTAACCACTGCAGCACAATGGCTCTCTTGAAACAGGGTATTGAAGCAGCAGTTGTCAGGATGCTGGCATTTGCTGCTGCTTCTTCTTTTGGTCTCAAGTTTTATTTATTTTGTTTATTACACGTATTTATGCCCCAACGTTTCAGCAGGCATAAGAGGCTTATCACAAGACTGTGCCACCTGATCAATGTAAGTAGAAACGTTTTTAACCGTCTTCGTTCTCCTTCTCTGGGTATGTTCAGGTGAAGACGGCTCAGAAGAAGAAAACCACGTTGCCGTTTCTGTTCTCGCCGTTCAAGTGAGTCTGCATTTTGCCCCCGTGTCTGCATTTTCTTCTGTGCATTTTTTTAAAAAAAGAAATCTGTCTTTTCTGTCTTCTCTCATATGCCAGTGACAAATGACCAATAAATAAAGTAAAAAGTAAAGGTAAAGGTGCCCTTGCTCGAAAGCCAGTCGAGTCCGACTCTAGGGTTGTGGTGCTCATCTCCGTTTCAAAGCCGAAGAGCCAGCACTGTCCGAAGACGTTTCCGTGGTCATGTGGCCGGCATGTCTAAACACCAAGGCGCACGGAACGCTGTTCCCTTCCCACCGAAGTGGTACCTATTTATCTACTTGCAATTTCTTGCTTTCGAACTGCTAGGTTGGCAGGAGCTGGAACTAGAGACGGGAGCTCACTCCGTCATGCGGCACACTCGGGTCTTGAACTGCTGAACTACTGACCTTCCACAGCCTGCAGTTCAGCGTCTTAACCCCTTGAGCCACCGCAGCTCCTTTAAAGCACCTTTAAAGACTTACAAAATCTGTGGCCGGGTGTGAGCTTTCATGAGTCACGGCTCACTTCTTCATAGACTGATGTGTGCCACAGAGGCTGCAGGCTCAAAACTAAAATCTGCTTATCATAAAAGGCAAATCAGACACGTAGGTGGTATTAAGAAGGTAGAGAGCATATGAAGTGGCAGAGGAGAGAGGTGAGAAATAAAAAAAATCCCAACATATTTGGCACCAGATGGAATAGAAATGTTTCCAAGCAGTATTCAGTGGTTACACATAGTTCTTTGTTTCAAGTTCGTGGTATAAACCTTCTGGCTTCTGCAGCTTGTGGGATGAGACGAGGTTCAGTCATGTTGTCTGTCCCCCCCCTTCCCCCCCGAGAGTTTCAACCTATCATAAGTATTACTAATGTCTTGACTAGCCCGGGCCCATCCTGTATACTCGCAGATGTGGAACCATGTCCCTCCTCTTCCTCTTCCAAATTCTTCCTCCAGAAGGAGGAAGGATTGGTTTTCCGGTGAACCGGACAATATAGGAAAGATTTCCCGCTGTGTCAGATTTTCAGAAGATCTTTTCTGTCTGACTCTTCTAAACGCAGCAGTGTTTTTTGCAACCACAGAATGGCATGTGGATGGAAGTGAACAGGCCAAGAAAATGCACACAAATCTACCTGCAGTCCATAAAGTAACAAAATCAAAATACAGTGGGGAAACCTTCCAGTGTCGGCTAAGCTAGAAAAAAAATCTGGAAACACTGTTGCCATCAACAATTAATGAAGCCGATCATACAAGGAATGAAATGTGTGGAGGACGGTGTACAGGATAGTGTATCTTAATATATTCATTATATAATTGTTACAGTGGTTTCAAATTGTCATTGACTGTGACTTGAAATCAATGGCCCCTTTACCACAGGCTTGAGTAAGAATTGAATGTTATTTGAAATGATCAGATAGAGGTTTTTTAATAAGGATTTATTCGGTGGGAAGGTAACAGCGTTCCGTGCGCCTTGGTGTTTAGTCATGCCGGCCACATGACCACAGAAACGTCTTCGGACAGCGCTGGCTCTTTGGCTGTGAAACGGAGATGAGCACCGCAACCCTAGATTCGGACTCGACTGGCTTTTGAGCAAGGGAACCTTTTCCTTTTTAAATGAGCTAGGGGAAATCCTACTGTAAACTCCAAAGGCTCTTTCAGTGCCCTTAAAAAATGAGAGAGCGAGAGCGCGCAACGAGCATGCATAGCAGTGTTTCATGGGTCCTGGCTCAGCCTCGGCTGACTATTCCTCAGACAAAGAAGAGGCACGGAGCAACCCAGCCTCCGCCGGAGTCAGCCCAGGAGAGGAACCTTTGTCAATACTACAGGGAGAAGAGGTCCCAGGAGCTGTGCAGGAGGGGCAGCAAGGCAAAGAGACTGAGGTGCAGTCAGAGAAAGAGAGCCCAGTCCAGAGCCTGGCCCAGCACCCCCAGGTGGAGACACCTCGAGGCCAGAGTCCCCACCTGGCTCACCTGAGTGTCCCAGGCGCAGGGCACGCCAGGGTCTGGAGGTGCAGGAGAGAAGGAGGAGTGCCAGGATTCAGCTGTTGCAAAGGCAACATGGGGGGCTGTGAGTCTTTGCAGGTTGCCTCCCAGGGAAGGGAGGATCCGGTCACAAGTAGCCACGCTCACCTGTCTCGGTGCGGATGCAGCTGTGCAGTCTCGGACCTTGTTCCGGCTGCCAGCCTCTGCTCATCACTCCTGAGAACTGCGACCGATCTCCTAGCATTCTGACCCTCAACTCTGTTTCTCGGCTTGCTTCTGGACTTTTGTACCTAGCTTAGTGCTTAGTATCTCGTCTTCATGGCGACTGGCCAGAGCCAGCACTCGTTGTGGGTTGTCCCATCGGAGTTTTTAGAATGTGATCTTCTTATGCTGATTTAAAAGGAGGAAAACAGAGCTGGCAGAGATCAGGTCTTCTGCCAGGAGCGACAGGCAGGGAATAGCTGGCCAGGCAGAACCCCCTTGGGATTTTTCCGCTTGGTTCATTTTGATCACAAGACTTGCTATCTCGGCTGTCAAAACCGGGATCATGAATGATGCGGTGGAAATATTAATGTTGTCAGGTGTACGCCCAGCGAGAGTCGGTAGCATCTCATAAGGGACAATTTATAAACCTCTGCACAATTAGCCCTAATGTATAGTTACATAATTAATTGTTCTTGCGCACGAATGGTGCTATGTATATTATTGGGAACTAAAGAGCTTTGATTGTATTCTTGTGGGGCTTGTTTAGTGAGCCATGGTGATCCTAGAGGCTGTAATAGGAGACTTTTCGGTCTTCTCGGTATTACATGAACGCAGTCCCCTGTAAGGTCTTGTTAGCTTGAGTTTGGACCTCCCAGTTGCATTCACAACAGTCACAGGTAATGCAGATTTATATGCCGAGTGTGACAGAGGGCTAGCCTCTGGGAACGTGCAAAGATCCCCGCATTCAGTCTCTTCTGTCCCCAGCCAAGGGCCAAACCTTTTCTTAAAGCCATAGATTGCTGTCATCTGAGTTTCCGGCACATGGAGAATCTTTCTCTTGCTCTTAGGTAGAGTTGCCAGTTCTGGGTGGGGAATTATCTAGAGATTTTGGAGGCGGAGCCTGGGGAGGGCGGGGTTTGGGGAGGGGAGGAACCTCAGCAGGGTATGATGCCGTAGAGCCCACCCTCCAAAGCAGCCATTTTCTGATCTCTTTCATCGGGAGATCAGTTGTAATAGCAGGAGGTCTCCAGGCCTTGCCTGGAGGTTGGCATCCCGACTCTTAGGGCACCCAGTTTTTCCCCTCTGTGTCCCTCTATACAACCTAATGTTAACAGGAAAACAACCTGGTAGATAGGTCAAGATGGGTAGCCATGTTAGTCACTCTGTAGCAGCAGAAACGAGCAAGAGTCCAGTAGCATCTTTAAAGTAAAGGTAAAGGTTCCCTTGCTCAAAACCCAGTCGAATCTGACTCTAGGGTTGCGGTGCTCATCTCCGTTTCCAAGCCGAAGACCCAGCGCTGTCCGAAGACGTTTCCGTGGTCATGGGGCCGTCATGACTAAACACCAAGGCACACGGAACGCTGTTCCCTTCCCACCGAAGTGGTACCTATTTATCTACTTGCAATTTCTTGCTTTCGAACTGCTAGGTTGGCAGGAGCTGGAACTAGATTCTTGCTTTCGAACTGCTAGGTTGGCAGGAGCTGGTACTAGAGACGGGAGCTCACTCCGTCATGCGGCACACTCGGGTCTTGAACTGCTGAACTACTGACCTTCCACAGCCTGCAGTTCAACGTCTTAACCACTTGAGCCACCGCAGCTCCTTTAAAGCACCTTTAAAGACTTACAAAATCTGTGGCCGGGTGTGAGCTTTTGTGAGTCACGGCTCACTTCTTCATAGACTGATGTGTGCCACAGAGGCTGCAGGCTCAAAACTAAAATCTGCTTATCATAAAAGGCAAATCAGACACGTAGGTGGTATTTAGAAGGTAGAGAGCATATGAAGTGGCAGAGGAGAGAGGTGAGAAATTTAAAAAATCCCAACATATTTGGCACCAGATGGAATAGAAATGTTTCCAAGCAGTGTTCAGTGGTTACCCATACTTCTTTGTTTCAAGTTCGTGGTATAAACCTTCTGGCTTCTCCAGCTTGTGGGATGAGATGAGGTTCAGTCGTGTTGTCTATCCCCCCTTCCCCCCCCCCAAGAGTTTCAACCTATCACTAGTATTACTAATGGATCTCACATCATTTCCAATAACCAACTTAGTTTCATCTTTCCAGTCTTTAACTCGTAAGAGAACCAAATCTAACTGTTTCAGACACATTGGGTGTGGTCAGACGGCGTGCTGAGAGCGGGTTAAACGGCTCCGGTTCTAACAGGATTATATTTCATCTGGATATTTGCGATCACACTTACCTACCCTTATTCCGCTTTACTGTGCAGTCGCAGCACTCCCCGCTGTCTACACTACCAGCGCACGGGAGCATGTGTCGGCATTTTCCCCCCTTTTCTCAGTTTGCGCATGCGCATAGGCACCCCTCTGTAGAAGGGGGGGAAACTATCATGGCGCATATGCAGAACCACCAGGGCGAATCAATTCAACCCCTCCCACAAAAGACTTCCCTTTAAATGTTTGACTCAAAAATGGCCTCCGTGAGATCCCGAATTCATATAAACGCTAAAACAATGTCGGTTTAAATGTTGGTTTTCTAAACACGGTGCCGGAGCTCCGCCTATGTGCACACCGCCAACGCATTAAAAAAAACGGCAGGCGAAAAGTGGAAGCCTCGGGCAGCTTTCGAGCGGGGAGAGGGTTTAAACCGGAAGTGGCTTGACACCGGAAGTGGCTTGACACCGGAGGAGCGATCACACAGGGGGGAAATGCGGCTTTAAACGGGAGAGCTGAGAAAACACCACTTTGGGACCTGGTAACAAAATACTCCGGGTTAAAGCGGTTTTGAGCCGGAAACCAATGATTGGGGACGGGAGGCAGATGTTGACTGTGTGGTCGTGCAGATAAAATCCATTGCTGAACCATCACGACACCAGATCAAATGGCGCATCTGAACGCACCCATTCAGGTCTTACCTCTTTCAGTAGGTCAGTAAGCGCATCTTCTAGCTAGTGAAAGATGATACTAAGCAGCCAGTCACAAAGAATAATCCAACCAAGCGTAACACATTCAGTGGCCTATCAACTAAACTAGAAAAGGCACTCGATATCGTCATGTGTAGGGTGTTAGCCTTATTTATTTAATTTTATTTAAAATGTTTATTTCCTGCCTGATCTTCTTGGCTTTAAGGAGGCTTTTGGGCCTAGTTCCAAAGTAAGGTTTTGAAGTTCTTTGACTACACTGGGAATGGCAATTTAAAAAAAAAGAAAATAATAAAACATCCCCCCCCCATACTTCAGTTCGTTGTTTTGTGACACCTCTCCTTCAAAAATGATATCATCTAAAGTCCTATCTTTATGTGGCCTGCTTCCCCACAACTCTCCTTTTCTCTACAGTTCTCCTCAGACTTAGTGGCTTTCGCCTGAGGCTTTAATTTTGGCCATAAATCTCTTTGCTTTCTCTGTTGCTCTGGATGTTAAAAGCACCCGAGGGGCCATCTTCCCAGTGAAAAATATCCTGCAGGCTTTTTTATTTTGTTTTGTAAATGTGCTTCTTGTGAGACAATGATTGGTGGAAAGCAGAGCTTTAAAAATTAAGAATGGCCTGATACTAAATAGCTGGGGGGTGGGGGATTTAAAGTCTGCCCACAGTTACTTCTCCTTTCTTGCAAATTGAAATAAAACTGGTATTTTAACCTGTATCTCCTCGTATCCTTTTTATACAGGTCTCTTTCTGATTCAGAACAAATAGACTTTCTCAGAAAGGCAAGGACTGCTATTCAGCATGAAAAATACGAGGAAGCGGTAAGTGAATTTGTCAGAGGGACACTTAATATCCCATTGTCAGCCCCGTGCAGGTTCTCGCTACAGAGTCTTCAAGGTCAGTATCAATGTTCCCTCTAAGCTGTGGGGTCTTGTGAGCAAAAATTCTACTTTGTGAGCTCCTGGCATTAAAGTTGTGAGCGAGCGATTTGGCTCCTGCATAAATTAGTTTGCTCTGGAGCCCTCCTTCCTGAGCTCAGACAAAAATATGTGAGCCAGAGGCTAAAAAACTGTGAACTAGCTCACACTCACTCAGCTTAGAGGGAACACTGGACTCAGTATTGTCAACTCTGACTGGCAAAAGCTCTCTAGGATCTCAGGCAAAGCTTTTTCCACATCCCCTACGACCAGTCCTTTTTAGCTGGAAATGCCAGCAATTGGACCTGGGAACTTTCGCATGCGAGGCAGATGCTCTGCCACTGAACCATAGCACCCACCTCTCTTAGTTTTCTGTATGCCATTTGAACTAGCTGTGCAACACTTTATAGCTTATACACTTTATAGCTTATAGTGATTTCAGCCTTTCCTCTATTTCTGTTGCCTTCACTGCTGGGAGTAGTTCACATGCTACTGGGCTCAGTTAAAGGTACTGGCTGTCACATACAAAGTCCTTCATGGCCTTGTCTCCTCTTATTTGGGTGGACCGCTGCTCTCCCTACATTCCGCCACAGCGACTTTGCTCAAGTCAGCAGGGGCTTCTGCAGGTGCCGGCATGCAAACGGGCATGCTCAGGTCTTCAGGTCTTTCTGATGGTTCCAGACTGCTAAAATCCAAATGCACTGGTTACTGCATGTTCCATTCTGTCGATTGTACTATCTCCCTACTTGTAATTTTTTTAAAAATTATTTATTTAAGCATTTATATCCTGCCCTCCCCGTAAGCGGGCTCAGGGCGGCTTACAAAGAGCAACAAGTGCCCACACATAAAAACAGTAAAACCAGTAATTATCAACACAAATAAGGTGCTCAGTAAGAAACAAGATGGTCACCGAATAAAATTACAAGATAGTTATCAGTCTTTCATCAAGGTGGTGTTGTCCTGTAGTTGACGTACAACCAGTTGGTATACGGCGCCACGCAGTATCCTGGCAGATCTTCCAGGGACCCTCCCCCCTAGCCCCGTTGTTACCCACGCCGTTTGTGGTGGTGGCAGCAGTGGCAGCGGCGGCCCCTACATAAAAGCCTGGCGGAAGAGCTCCGTCTTACAGGCCTGCGGAACTGCAGAAGGTCCCACAGGGCCCTGATCTCCTCCGGGAGCTCGTTCCACCAGGTAGGAGCCGCCACTGAAAAGGATCTGACCCTGGTCGTGGCAAGCCTTGCCTCCCTGGGGCCTGGAATCACCAGGCGATGTTGCGTCCCAGACTGAAGTGCTCA
Organism: Gekko japonicus; assembly: GCF_001447785.1. Classification (NCBI taxonomy): domain Eukaryota; kingdom Metazoa; phylum Chordata; class Lepidosauria; order Squamata; family Gekkonidae; genus Gekko; species Gekko japonicus. Next base: position 15,295 of record NW_015159801.1, read on the forward strand.
TGGGGGTATGTGTGGGAAAAGGCGGTCCCTCAGGTAGGTTGGACCCTGGCCATATAGGGCTTTAAAGGTAAGAACCAGCACTTTGAAATAGATCCGGTACACTATTGGCAGCCAGTGCAGCGCTTTCAGCCCAGGCTGGATGTGCTCCCACTTGGAGAGACCCATCAACAGCCTGGCCGCCGCATTCTGCACTAACTGCAGCTTCCGGATCTGCGACAAAGGCAGCCCCATGTAGAGAGCGTTACAGTAGTCTAACCTCGAGGTGACCGTC
>NW_015159801.1:16052-19045 GCF_001447785.1 Gekko japonicus
CGGAGGTCGTCAGTCAGGGCAACCAGCACCGTCTCCGTCCCGTGGCCTGGGCAAAAGCCAGACTGGAATGGACCAAGGACAACCTTGCCTTCAATCCCCGTGAGGAAGACGGACTATAAACAATGTAAATAAGTAAAAATAAAAAAATAAGATGTGATCCCAAATAATCCAGTTCCTCCATTGGATGCTCCAAAATTATTATCTGGTTTGCAGTTAAAAATCCTTTTTCCTGCTGTCTGGAGCAAAGCAGCTTGAAGAAGAACCTGGCGACCCCCCAACCCCAGGGTGCTCCAGGGAAGAGATGAGCAGAGGCGGCTTGCCATTGGCCTTCCTCCCCGTAGCAACCCCAGTCTTCCTCAGTGGTCTCCCATTCACAGGGCTTTCTTTGTGGAAAAAGCCCAGCAGGAACTCATTAGCATAATAGGCCATACACAACAGCAGAAACTCATTAGCATAGTAGGCCACACCCTGACAGCACAGCACATTAGCATATTAGGCCACACCCCCATGTCACCAGAAGTGTGGTCATCCAGCCACACCCACCTTTCCCTTCTTATTCTGTTTACCTTGTTTGTTGTCAAAACCCAGGGCCTTTTTTTTTGTAGCAGGAACTCCTTTGCATGTTAGGCCACACACCCCTAATGTAGCCAATCCGAATGAGTTCCTGCTGTTGGGTGTGGCCTATTATGCTAACGGGTTCCTGCTGGGCGTGGCCAACTCAGGAGCCAGCCGGAACTCCGTTCCTGTGCGTTCCTGCCCCGAAATAGCCCTGCCCACCCAAGTCCAGACTGTGGCTGACCCTGCTTAGCTCCCCTGGTCTGACAAGCCTGGGCTGAGCTGGGCTGTTTGGGCTGCTCAGCTAGCAGTTCGGGGAGCACGGTTTTGAATCTGCAGGAAAAAAAGAGACTTCAGGTTTCCCATTTAATATTTTTCATTAAAGTAAAAAAAAAATGCAAGGGGAAGGATCAGTCAAGTCAGTCGCACACCACATTCTCATTTGGTCCTTCCTTGGCAGGCATTGGGTTACCAAGTTGTTGTTGTTCAGTTGCACAGTCAAGTCCGGCTCTTCGCGACCCCATGGACCAGATCTCGCCAGGCCCTCCTGTCTTCCGCCGTCCTCTGAAGTTGGCTCAATCTCATGTTCGTTGCATCTATGACACTGTCTAATAAGTGTGGGGTACAACTCACTACTGATTTGTAAAGGGGCTCTTTCGTGTTCCTTTTCCACAGGTGTCTCTTTGCAGTCAGCTGATCGATCTCGCTTTAGAAGGGCTGTCGTATTACCATACCTATGACAGGCTCTTCCTTGGCATAAGCGTTGCCCTGAGTTTTGTGGGCTGGACATCTTATGTGATTCTGGTGATTATCAAGGCACAGGCCGGTTTGATCCGCGGTACCCCGAGTAAGGTAAGCTAAAAATGTGTTTCCCTTTTTGCTTGCTTAGACCAAACTGTGTTGTGCAGTCAAATCTATTGCTGTGTCTGATATCTTGGTAGGGCTTGTACAAGTGACGTCCCAGTGCTAGTTCAACCTGCATGGCAGGATTTAAGTTGGTAGAGAGTTTATCTGCTGTTGTTGTTGTTCAGTCGCACAGTCGAGTCCGACTCTTCGCGACCCCATGGACCAGGTCACGCCAGGCCCTCCTGTCTTCTGCCGTCCTCTGAAGTTGGCTCAATTTCATGTTCGTTGCATCGATGACACTGTCTAACCATCTCATGCTTTGCCGCCCCCGTCTTCTTTGACCTTCAATCTTTCCCAGTATCAGGGTCTTCTCCAGGGAGTGCTCCCTTCTCATTGGGTGGCCAAAGTATTTGAGCTTCAGTTTCATTATCTGGCCTTCCAGGGAACAGTCAGGGTTGATTTCTTTTAGGATTGACTGATTTGATCTTCTTGCAGTCCAAGGGACTCTCAAGAGTCTTCTCCAGCACCATAGTTCAAAAGAATCTATTCTTCGGCGCTCGGCCTTCCTTATAGTCCAACTCTCGCAGCCATACATGACTACTGAAAGACTATTGAAAGAGGTAGTCAATCTTTAAAGGTACAATTGTGGTCTTAGGGTACTGTCTCAGTGATGATCTGGTTCTTATAGATCCACATGGGTCAATGCAGGGGTAATTCATGAGGACAACCAGATGGATTTCACCTAGAGAACTGGTGTTGAGTAGTGATGGGCATGAACTGGGAAAATGTGGTATGGTTCATGGTATGCCAGCTTCATGAACCATGAAACATCACAAATAAACCAGTTTCATTTGTGAGGTTTGTGACATGGTAGAACACCCCTCAGCAGTACTTTGTTGCAAAAGGTTAAGAGGAAAAGGCCTTCTTCCTCAAACTTCATTAGAATAGCTGATGTGGTAAAAGTAAGTCAGCATACTGCGGGGGAGAGGGTTTGCCTGTCAGCTCCCGGAGCCCGAAGTGCCACAGTGCACAGTTCCGACCCCCTGCCCATCTCAGAGGCAGATTAAAAAGCCTGCATTGATGTCAAGCATCGTGCCGACCAAGCTGGTGGCTCTAGTCTTGCCCCAAGAAGGCTTGGCCGTGGAATGTGTCAGGGAGGCCCCAGGTAGAAGAAGCCTTAGTTTTGACTATGGAGCAATCTTGGTGACTCCTGTACTTAAGAGCAGGCATATCAGTCACTCAGACAGGCAGTGATACAGATCCGGGTGGGTTTAGCCATGCGGGTCTGAAGCTGCAGAACAAAGCTGGAGCCTGGTGTTAGTTTTAAGACCAACAAAGTTTTATTCTAGGCCAGGGTCATTTCCTGCAGGCAATAAAGCACGCAGGGGGCGGGGACATGCAACAAGCCTCGCCCCCTGCTCCCAGCAGCCCTCAGTCAGAGCAAGAAGCAGCCAGGGAAGTTGCAGAGGCCCCCGCGTCCCCCCGGTACAAAACAGTCCAGTGGCACCTTTAAGACCAAGTTTTATTCAGGTGCAAGCTCTCCCTCCTCTGTGAGGACAGTTCTGCACGTTCCCCCCATCCCCAATAGCTAG
>NW_015159801.1:21714-21858 GCF_001447785.1 Gekko japonicus
TTCTTCTTCTTCTTCTTCTTCTTCTTCTTCTTCTTCTTCTTCTTCTTCTTCTTCTTCAACATATTCTGAACATATTCAGGAAATACATGATATTTTATACATGGACTGACATCATCAAGAAAACAATATTCAAAAAGCATAATT
>NW_015159801.1:22161-27849 GCF_001447785.1 Gekko japonicus
TATATATATATATATAATCTTTATATTCCCATTCTTACTACAAGTCCCCCCTTTGGTACAGTGACCAAAATCAGGCTCACTGCTACCACTTTCAATCTCTATGTGACAGTGGGTGCATCATGATGTGATTTTTTAGGGAATAGATGATGGAATCTTTATATTCCCATTCATACTACAAGTCCCCCCTTTGGTACAGTGACCAAAATCAGGCTCACTGCTACCACTTTCAATCTCTATGTGACAGTGGGTGCATCATGATGTGATTTTTTAGGGAATAGATGATGGGAACAATGTCTAGCAACAAGACAAACCAAAAGGAAGGCATTAAATACAAAAACAAAATCCAAGAAAACAAAATCTCAAAAAAATCAAACAGAAACAGGGCATGTTTGCATAGTTACTTACATAGGGAAAGGCCTTGGAAGCATTCTTATCACAAATGGAAAATATTTCAAAAATTTGCATTTACAATAATAACATACAAACTCTTCTTTTTGTTGGATTGTGGACACAAACATAGCTTTATCATATAAAGTCATACATTTCAAATCAACTCTTCTTTTCTTCTTCTTCCACTTCTAGTGTGTATTGGACAAAAAAACCTCTTGCTATTCTGAGTGTTTGGTTTGGGTTGCTTACTGATTTGTACAGGAAGTGTTCTACTCTCTATTATAGGTATACCTGTCAAACTTGAGTCCTTGTTTGCCATGGATTTCTCATGTTCTGTTTTATGGCCTGTACTGTATCTGTAGTGCTTTGTTTCTTTCACTATGGGGAATGGGGGGGGGGGACGACACAACCTGTGGAGGAGTGTGTGAGTGTCTGCGAATGCTTTGCTGCACTGATTTACAACTGCTTTCCAAGGGAGCCCCCGACTGGGAGGAATGTATAATGACCTTGAATGCCAGTCTCTGCTAGCTGGCTTCAGTAGATAATGAAACTGTAGGTTTGCAGGTGGGGGGAGGAGGCTAACGGAGCGTGCTAGGTTTAGGCGGGCTGCTTGGATGGACGGATTGGATGGGGGCCTGGGGCAATAGGGTGTCTTGTTTGAATCATGTATAATACCTGAACTGATGCCAAAAGAATCAGTTCTGACAGAAGATGGTCTTAGCTTGATACGTCCTCATCTCTCAATAAACATATCACTGCAAAGAGAGTGTTGTTGGGAGCAAATTTGTTCGGGAGTATGATATTATCCACACTAGTTGTTTTATGTTTAAACCAACTATTTGATTGCGATGCAAAACCCGAAATATATATGTTTATTAGCAAGATGCTGTTTGTTTCCAACAGCTGAATATATTAGAAGTGATCTTGTGCTTCTGGAGCAATAGAGACTACATTTTTGAAAAGCATCTCTGTTTTTGATCAAAATTGTTCAAAGCTCATGTCTGACCCAAGCTGTCCAATTCGTTTTGAAGAACAAACAGTGCATAGATCTGCTCCATCACTCGAAATGCATAGGATCGTTCTTGTAGGCCAGGCGTCAAACTTGTTTTTTACAACGACCACCGGATCTGACACAAAAGTTACTTTGTTGGGCCGGGCCATGTCTGCCATAAAATGTAATGCCAGGTACATTACATAAACTTTATAAATGACACAGGCAAACCCAGTTAATGATATTATTTTACCATGACCAAAATAACAAACACAAGCAATTGATTCCTAGGAGTGAAAGCAATTGATTTAGTGGGGAAATCCACAAAAGCCCCAAGAAATGTATTCGTTTTTTCCTTCCAAGGGATACCATACCCACACCCTAGCCATTTCCTTTCACTTCTTGACAGCTTTGACCACACACAACTCACCGTCAATGTTCCCTCTAAGCTGTGGAGTCTTGTGAGCAAAAATTCTACTTTGTGAGCTACTGGCATTAAAGTTGTGGACTAGCGATTAGGTTACTGCATAAATTAGTTTGCCCTAGAGCTATCCTTCCTCAGCGAAGACAAAAATGTGTGAGCCAGAGGCTAAAAAACTGTGAGCTAGCTCACACTAACTCAGCTTAGAGGGAACACCGCTCACCGTGTGTGCCCACGCACTCATCCCCCCCCCCCGAGCAGCCTCCTGCCTTTTCCCTCTCGCACCAGTTGCTCACGGGCCAATCTGGGCCGCATGTTTGACACGCATGTTTGAGTCCACCCTCCAAAGCATCCATTTTCTCCAGGGGACCTATGTATTCTGGAGATGGACTATAATTCCAGGAGATCCCCAGGTCCCACCTGGAGGCTGGCATCACTACCTGGAGCTCTGTGGTCACATGACCGTGGTAAGGGCGGGGGCTCATGTTGAAAATGTTAGTCCCATGCAGTGTTCCCTCTAAGCTGAGTTAATGTGAGCTAGCTCGCAGTTTTTTAGCCTCCGGCTCACATATTTTTTGTCTTAGCTCAGGAAGGATGGAAATGCTGACATTACAAATGCTTACCTGACACTCTTGGGTATGCCTTATATACCTGCATGCCTTGTGAATAATATGGAGTATTGATTTCTCAAACTTTGCTTGACTAGTCTTGACAGACTTAAAAAAAAGAAAACAGCCCTGCAGTTGTAATTGGTCCTTCTCTGGTGAAGACCTTGGAAATGAACACATTACCTGGAAATTTCGTTAGAATAAGATTACTCTTGGACCTTCTTCGCAATTTGCATTCTGTACTTTAAAGATTTTGATAACTTTATTAAAATATAGACAGATATGCCAGTGTAAACGCTTTGAGTATTATTATTTTAGCGTGATACACAGCCCTGTTTCTTTGTTGTCCCTTTAAATTGGCAGCTGTGGTTCTTTCATTATTTTCTCTGTAACATGTAGCAGAATTTATACTGTGGAAAGATGCTGGGTTTTTTGCAGTAGTGCTACACAGCAGTGATCAGGGTTTATGTTGGGGAGGAGCAGAAGAACACACCGTTGAATGTAATTGAGATACCGGTATGCTTTGTTATATATCGCAGAGCGGAGCGGTTATTTTTTTTGTGATGCAGCATCCCTGTATCGTAACATCTAGTTCCATGCAAACAAGTTGCTGGATTAGGATCTTTGTCTTTTCGAACTGGGGGACCTAGTCTCCCAAGGAGCTCAAGACCCTGGATCCAGAATTTAGGTCATAGTGTGAATTTAGAAGATTGGGAGCAAATATGGTTGGAAAACGTCAACATGACTAATGCTGTTGCTTATAAAGAGAATATGTATAAGATGTTCTATAGATTACACATTACATTACACATTGGATTTCTATACCGCCCCTTTCCGTAGACTCGGGGCGGTTTACATAGTTTGTACGATTTTTCTGACCTAGGGGCACATAGACAGGGGAGGTGAATTCCTTACCCAGGCACCCCCTATTTTTGGCAGGGTCTTCTTTTCTTAGCTGTTTTCCACGGCGGTTCTTGCTTGGTGCTGGCGATGTGGTTTGTTTTTTTTATGTTACTCCAGATAGATTAGCAAAGCAAAATGGTAACTGCTCAGATAAATGTTGGAAGTGTAAAAATAAGACAGGCACATTTTATCATATGTGGTAGTTATGTGATGTTTTAAAAAAATTCTGGAAATGGGTGCACTGTATAATGGAAAAAATAAGAAGACGTAACATTCCCTTTACCCCAGAGTTGCTATTGTTAAATATTTTTCCGAAAGAATTCGAGGAAACTAATAGATACCTGATTGTATACATGTCAATGGCGGCAAGAATATTATATGCCAAATGCTGGAAGACTCAAGAAACACCAACCAAACAGGAATATATTAATAAACTTTTAGAAGCGGCGGGAATAGATAAATTAACTATGGAAATGAGAGGCACGAAGAAATTGACATTTCAAAAAACCTGGAAGAGACTATATGATTGGTATAATGTGAATGGAGTTAAAGATTAAGCTGATATGGCAAAATAATATTTGAGTATGTAGTAATATGTAATAATGGAATTAGAGAATACGAACAAATATTAGCGAATAATGAAGCGATGGATTAGGGGTAGTAACAAACTGTACAAGTCTCTTGGTTTATATGTTGTTTGTTGTAGTTGTTTATGTTTGTGTTTAGGAATATAAGAAAATAATAAATGTGTACCCTTGGGTACTTCCCCCCCGCCCAAAAAAAAGACTCACTAAAATTCCAAAGCTAAGTAAGCACCGTAAATCTGATGTCTTGAAGAGAGATATTTTAACATATCAGGGCAATATTGACAAGTATCTGTTTGGTTTTTAGGAGATCATCAGTCTTCTCCAGTACGCCTTTCCCGCGGTTGGAGTACTGATAGCAACTTTGCTGCTCATTCAGAGCTTGCCGTGGACTTATTACATCTATTGCCTGTTACCGGTCCCCATATGGTATGCAGTTTTAAAAGAGTAAGTTTTAAAACAAAAAGCCCACATTTTCTTGAGCTGTTGTATTATTATTTTTTTTTAACCATTTTATTTAGAAAATTTTAAATGAGCTGTTGTATTTGAAATGCTTGAAAGTTGCTTTTCCTCCTTGAATGGTGTGCGTGCGTGCGTGTGCACCTGGAAATCATGGTGACCTCTGATGACTGACCCCTACTGGGGACCTGAAGGATATTCAGAGAAGTGGCTGAATAAAGCCTGGCCCTGCCCCCAACTGCTGGTATTCCAAGGACTTGCCTCAGTTGACCCTGCTTAGCTTCCTATATCTGACAAGATTGGGCTTGCCTGGGCTATCTAGGTCAGGGCAAACCCAACACACACACCTCATGTGCCTCTTGAAGTTGTTTTTATTCATTCTTACTGAGAATTTTTTTTACAAGCACGTGTCTCAATTTAATAGCGTTTAGTACTAAGAATGATGAAGTATATACAACGGCTTTTCCTGTGACATGTTTGAGTTGGTAAAAAGTTATTTTCAATTAAGTTATTTTTGGATTGTTTTCCGAATAAAGGCTGAATAAGACGCTAGAAGGCGTAGTGATGTTTCTGGTTCTTAGGCACTTATGCATCTCTGAGATTGTCCAATGGAATTTTTCCCCAACAGATACCCCGTCATTCAAGCGCTGGCCGCGTCTCTTCTGAACCTTCCATGGACTCATTCGGTTGGATTTCTACTAGCGTCTACTCTGGGAATTGAAATATTAGTAAGTAATGTGCCAATTTATTCACTTTTTTGATGAAAATGTCATGGTTGTGTTAGCCAAATTGCCTTATATCTTAATAAATGTGGGGAATTATGAATATTAATTGGCGATAGGCATCAACTATAGGACCAATAACCTATGTATACGGGAGTCCAGCTTTAGCCAGATCCCAGAAATAGACGCTGAGACTAGATCTTAAGAAGCAGTTACTTCTTTTACTGAAAGGATTCTCAAACACACAGTAGAAAATCAAACATACACACACACAAAATACAGATCTGGGACTTCAGATAGAAAGGTACAGAGATGTTTGCATTAGCAGGAAATATCATTGGTAGGCAATACTTTACCTGTGCGACGTGGCGAGTTGAATCTGCAGCAAAAAGGAAATATCTAGGGGAGGGGAATCGTGAGTTGCCAGCAACACACATGGGGAGCAGTATTCCCTCTAAGCTGAGTTAGTGTGAGCTAGCTCACAGTTTTTTAGCCTCCGACTCACACACTTTTTGTCTTAGCTCAGGAAGGAGGGCTCTAGAGCGAAATAATTTATGCAGTAGCCAAATCGCTCACTCACAACTTTCATGCCAGTAACTCACAAAGTAGA
>NW_015159801.1:27896-54295 GCF_001447785.1 Gekko japonicus
TTTTTAGCCTCCGGCTCACACACTTTTGTCTTAGCTCAGGAAGGATGGCTCTAGAGCGAAATAATTTATGCAGTAGCCAAATCGCTCACTCACAACTTTCATGCCAGTAACTCACAAAGTAGAATTTTTGCTCACAGGACTCCACAGCTTAGAGGGAGCATTAGTGGGGAGGCTCCAAACTGTGCAAGGAATGGAACCAGCAAGATGGGGTGGGGTTAGGAGGATAGAAGTGTGAGAGAGAGCGAGCAATGGGGTGGTGCTCTCTTTTTATACCCTAAAATGACTGGGAGCTGATGCTCCTTTAGTCACGTAGTCCCCATGCAGCATAACTACTGTTAATGGGCCAGGAAAAAGGGATTAATAGTTGGGCAATAGTGGTAGACTAATAGCTGCAGTGGCTCAAGTGGTTAAGACGCTGAACTGCAGGCTGTGGAAGGTCGGTAGTTCAGCAGTTCGAGACCCAAGTGTGCGGCATGACGGAGCGAGTTCCTGTCTCTAGTTCCAGCTCCTGACAACCTAGCAGTTCAAAAGCAAGAAATTGCAAGTAGATAAATAGGTACCGCTTCGGTGGGAAGGTAACAGCATTCTGTGCGCCTTGGCATTTAGTCATGCCGGCCACATGACCACGGAAACGTCTTCGGACAGCGCTGTCTCTTTGGCTTTGAAACGGAGATGAGCACCGCAAACCTAGAGTCGGACTCGACTGGCTTTCGAGCAAGGGAACCTTTACCTTTACCTTAATAGTGGGGAACCTTAATAGCAAGGGAACCTTTACCTTCCTCTTATGGGGGAAGGGGAGAGACAAGAGAGAGAAAAGAATAGTAGTGTCCCAACAACATTGCTGGTAGTTGCTGTTAAATCTGATGGTAAACAGCTGTGTTAGCTGGAAGACGTGACTACTCCCGAATCCTATCACGGAAGGAGTTCTTTTGTTGAGGCTGAAGTCGCCTACGTGCTTCACCTGGAGATGTCGATATGCAGAGGTGGGGGGAGGTGCCTGCACGATGGAGAAGAGAGCTTCTTATGGTGTCTGTGAAGGAATGTCCTGGTTCCCTTTGCAGAGCAAGGCTTCGCTTCAGTGAACTGCTGCTGGCTTCGTGTGTTTGCAGGGTCAGGGAGGATGGCTTGCCTTCTGGCATCGGGCTGCAGAGGTGCAGGAGCGAGGGACACCAGGTCCTCCATGGGTCCACATCTGGTTAGGCACGCTGCTTCAGGACAAGGTTTCCCTCGCCTAGGCACATGCCAGCAGTCCAGTACGGTGGCACAGTTTCATGGCTACAGTCCAGTCCAGTCCCCTGGCAGACTTATTTGCACAGTCCAGTTTTACAGCCATAGTCCATAACCTTCATAGATGCTGTATAAGGTGGCAAGATGGCAGCAGTTGCTAATATGTCTCCCAGTTTTTCGCCCTTCTCATTGTGTATACATTTGTTTGGCCTAGGTCTTCTCCTTTTTCTACCGTTCCATGCTCAGCTTTGGGCTGATGACCTTCTCGATGTGGCCTTTGGTCAGTCGGCTCTGGACCCAAGCTAAGGTATTTGCTGTCAGGAAGGTTCTAATGGTTTTGATGCAAGGAGGTGTCTTACCCATCTTATACCTACATGGGAATCTTCTTGCCGTTAATTCTTCCATGGACCTGTGGGTTGTCTGGATAGGGATGGTCGCGAACCTGCTCACGGACTAAAGTCGGTCACAATTTTATTTTATTTTTGCTAAACAATTTTTTTTATTTTCTTAGGAATTCAACATATAGAAATAAACCATTTCATCCTTTCCATTGTCTACCCCATTCCCATTTCCTCCCCTCCCTCCAGTGGCTTCCCGCAATGCTTCCCCCCCTACCCACATTACTTTACATCATCAATTATATCATTTTCTTATCATTACAATCTTAAGATAACATCATTTGACTTAATATTGCTCTAAACATATTAAGTTTTGTTTCACATCCCAGTTCTTTTCCAAATATATTTTAAAGTCACTCCATTCTTGAAAGAACACATCATCTTCTTTGTTGTTCAACTTTTTCGTAATTTTATCCATTTCTGCCATGAACAGAACTTTTTGTATCCAGTCTTCAATTTCTGGTACTTTTTCTGTTTTCCAAAATTGTGCAAATTGTGCATAAATCATTCTCGCAGTTGTAATTAAGTACCAGAATAAAGTCTTTTTAGTCGTATTGATTTCTTCCATTTTTAATCCCAAAAGCAGAATTTCTGGTGACTTTTTGAAAGAGCATTTCAGTCGGTCACAAATTTTGACTGGTTCATGGTTCACGAAGTGAAGTTCGTGGCAGGTCAACGGGCACAAAGTTTCCACAAAGATTTCACTGTGATCTAGCTTTCACTCTGCTGTCATGGTGTGAACTCTGTATGTACCATGCTGTGTTCTTTGGTACGCCTTTAGATAAGTAGCTGTAGCTGGATAACTTGTAGCAGGGCTTTTTTTTGTAGAAAAAGCCCAGCAGGAACTCATTAGCATAATAGGCCACACCCAACAGCAGGAACTCATTAGCATATTAAGCCACACCTTGACAGCACAGCTCATTGGCGTATTAGGCCACACCCCCATGTTACCAGAAGTGTGCTCATCCAGCCACACCCACCTTTTGCTTCTTATTCTGTTTACTTCATTGTCAAAACCCGGGGCTTTTTTGTAGCAGGAACTGCTTTGCATGTTAGGCCACACACCCCTAATGTAGCCAATCCTAATGAGTTTCTGCTGTTGGGTGTGGCCTATTATGCTAATGAGTTCCTGCTGGGTGTGGCCAACTCAGGAGCCAGCCGGAACTCCGTTCCTGTGCGTTCCTGCCCCAAAATAGCCCTGACTTGTAGTATGTAATGGAAAACACAGTTTTCTCCCTACAGCATTGGGGCCCTCTTAGAAATGTATTATGAGATCCAAGGCTGCATCTTGAAGTTGCATCCATCTTTTCCTTATTCAGAGCTTTCGCGTAACCAATTGACATGACTTTACCTTAACAATTAATTTTTTAAAACTTTTGCACTTCAGTTTTCCCACTTATTTCTATTTGTGCATGTGACTCTATGAATTTGTTTTATTTCAGGCAACGGTGCTAAGCTGGATTCTTTCCTGTTTGCTTCTGTCGGTCTTCCCCTTGATGCCTGTTGTAGGAAGAGATCAAAATATCCCTCTGGTGTAAGAGCGCATACTCACTGTTTTCTTAGTTTTTCCAGTTTCTCTTCACTCAACACACACCGATTTAAATAGAATTTTGTCATTGGGTGGGGATTTCTCTTGGCAGCCTTCTGACACTGCTGTTGCTGTTCAGAATTTAAATAAGGTAACTATGGGGAAATGCATCATTTGTGGAGACTGATTAAATTACCCCTGAATTCTCGAGCAATTCTTTTTTTTTTTTTCACGGAAGCGTTGCGGTCAGAGAGTTGCATTCCCTTTTTGTGCAAAAGGACATCCAAAAGCAGTTGGGCGTGTCACTTCCAACTACTTCAGTTCCTTCCTTGTGTGCCTGCCAGGGCTCTTTTTGTAGCAGGAACTCCTTTGGATATTAGGCCACACCCCCTAATGTAGCCAATCCCCCAAGAGCTTACAGTAGCCCCTGTAAGAAGAGCTCTGTAAGCTCTTGGAGGATTGGCTACGTTAGGGGGGGTGTTATCCTTAGTGTGCAAGAGCAATTTTCAGTGTGTGGGTAGGATTGGAGTCTCAGTCTGCTCTCTTAAACAGGAAAGTAACGTTATTGCTAGAAGCACGTACATGGAAAATAGCTATCATTAGTTAGGAGGAGATACAGATCTAAGGAAAAGACGACACGAAACTTTAGTCTAGCTGAATTAGATTAAGGACAGTTACCTTCGGAGGAGCAAAGCACACCCCAGCCTCCCTGCTGCCCCCTTGACAAAGGAAGACAAGTCCCAAACGATGTTCCCTCTAAGCTGCAGAGCCTTGTGAGCAAAAATGCTACTTTGTGAGCTACTGGCATTAAAGTTGTGAGCAGCCGATTTGGCTACTGCATCAATTAGTTTGCTCTGGAGCCGCCCTTCCTGAGACAAAAAATCTGTGAGCTGGAGGCTAAAAACCTGTGAGCTAGCTCACACTAACTCAGCTTAGAGGGAACACTGGTCCCAAAGGTCACAGCACCTGGGCGAAGTGTTTGAACCCAGGACAAAGGAAGATCCAACCTTTTAAAACTTCTGCCTGCTTGGGTGAAACCCCTTTCCCCCAAATCCAGAGTTAGGAATTCTGCCCCTTGTGGGAGATGAAGAAGAAGAAGAAGAGATTGGATTTATACCCCGCCCTTCACTACCCAGAGGTGTCTCAGAGTGGCTCACAAACTCCCCACAACAGACACCCTGTGAGGTAGGTGGGGCTGAGAGAGCTCTTGACAGAAACTGCTCTTTTTCAAGGACAGCTCTTATCAGAGCTATGGCTTGCCCAAGGCCATCCAGCAGGTGCAAGTGGAGGAGGAGTGGGGAATCAAACCCGGTCCTCCCAGATTAGAGTCCGCGCACTTAACCACTACACCAAACTGGCTCTTAGATACCCTAAGCTCTGCCGATGAGGTCTTTTGGCATATAGGCCGTGGCTGTCTCCCCTCCATCAGGTCTTTATGATGCCCATTCATCTCCTCCTATGGCAGGGAGCAGTGTTCCTTCTAAGCTGAGTTGGTGTGAGCTAACTCACAGGTCTTTTTAGTCTCTGGCTCACACATTTCTGTCTCAGTTCAGGAAGGATGGCTCCAGAGCAAAGTAATGTACGCAGCAGCCAAATTGCTCACTCACAACTTTAATGCCAGTCGCTCGCAAAGTAGAATTGTTGCTCACGAAAGACTCCACTGCTTAGAGGGAGCATCGTCAGGCAGGCCAAACGTGCTCTCCGTCACCCCCCCCCCCTCAGCCCAGTTCCTGTTTCCTCTGACTCTCCTCTCCTGTGGAAATAAACAGTTGCCATGGTTTCAGGGTCCCTAATCATAACAGGGCACACGTATCCCTTGCAGAAGGAAATCCTCCTCGGTTCCAGTCCTGCTTCTGGCTGGAGACCAGAAAAGCTCAGGGGCACCAGTATTTAAAGAGGCTGTGAGTTAAACAGCCTGAGGATGTTTCCCCCTCTCCAGTTCCCTCCGTTAAGCTTTGAAGAGAGAGAGAGCCACTTGTGCAGTTATTGGCAGGTAGAGCTTTTTGCCTGCTGGTCACTGTTTCTTCTCGTGGGGTCCGAGCAGGAAGAGAAGTCTCTGCAGTGATCACACGACACAGGCAGGAAGGGTCTGAGGAGGGCTCTTTTTGCAACAGGAACTCCTTTGCATATTAGGCGACACCCCCCCTACTGTAGCCCATCCTCCAAGAGCTTACAGAGCTCTTCTTGCAGGGGCTACTGTAAGCCCTTGGGGGATTGGCTACATTAGGGGGGTGTCGCCTAATGGTGTGGATATAAGAGAAGGGACAGATCTCAGGATTTGAGCCCCCCATTGTGCTCAGTCCTTGGATGCTTTGGGGGAAAGAATGGGAAGACATTCCCTGGGAATCCCCTCTCTTCTATCCCACGTGATGACGCTGTTCACACATGCATCCCAGTACCGCGTGGGAATGGCTGTGGCGTGCGAAGGGTGCCTAATTTGTGAACTGAAAGGTAAAAAAGAACTAGCTTTTTATAATGGTTCCTTGTTTGGGCAGTTCTTTGCTGCATACAGTGTGGTGTCGTGGTTAAGAGCGACAGACTCTGGTCTGGAGAACCAGGCTCAGTTCCACACTCCTCCAGATGAAGCCAGCTGGGTGACCTTGGATCAGTCACAGCCAGTGTTCCCTCTAAGCTGAGTTAGTGTGAGCTAAGCTCACAGTTTTTTAGCCTCCGGCTCACACATTTTTGTCTCAGCTCAGGAAGGATGGGCTCCAAAGCAAACTGATTTATGCCGTAGCCAAATCGCTCGCTCACAACTTTAATGCCAGGAGCTCACAAAGCAGAATTTTTGCTCACAAGATTCCACAGCTTAGAGGGAACATGGGTCACAGCTCTTTCAGGGCATTCTCCGTGCAAAGTCTAGCTCGCCACCTAGTGGTGCATAACGCAAAAAAGAGTGAGAACTTAAGGCTGCCAGACAATCCTAGGATCTCCTGGCAAATTGCACACAATGCCATACAGTGGCGGCAGCGGTGGTGATTTTGCTGCAGAGGTGAGCAGGCAAGTGACTGTGAGGCTAGTGCTTGAGAGGAAGTGGTGGATTGATAAAGATATTGAACCAGGCTGAAAAGGTAGACATAGCCCAGAATTGTTGACTGCGAACCTCCCCTCCTCCTAAAGCTTAGTTGAATGTTTTATGCATCTTCTTTAATTGTGTGTTAGATTGCTTTATCTTTGTGACGAGCAATCCTAATGCTGTGCGATCTCACTGAGAAGCCTGTCTTCTACAGAACAGCAGCGGGCTTGTCGATCCTCTTGTCTTCATCCTGCCTAGTGGCGTTACTTTGGAAGAGCAAGAAAAAACACGTGCGTGGCAAAGATCTCTACCTATATCTCGCTCAGGTCAGTAACTTCTGCAGTAACAATTATTGATAAGTCACGATGTTTGTTTTCACAGGCGCTGTCTGAAATCAGTCCCGCATGTTTGCCCATCGTGCTCCTTCTAACAAAGGGTTTCCCCACCACTGGCTGTTCTGGGGAATAAGTTATGCTAATGAGCTCCTGTGCCTCTTTTTCTACGAAATGACCCCTGGTGCAGAGGCTCCGAATGTATGAACATGGGAATTCTCCACGTGTGCCGTTACGAATCCCTGGCTGTTGGACTTGTCATCTTGAGCTGGTAGAAAAGAGCAAGAGTCCAGGAGCACCTTAAAGGTGAACAGTATTTGTGGGGGGGGGGGGGAAAAGGGATTTTTCTGGCATTAACGTGTTGAGCGAGCCATTTGGCTGCTGCGTAAATGAGTTTGCTCTGGAGCCATCCTTCCTGAGCTGAGACAACAATGTGTGAGCCGGAGGCTCAAAAACTGTGAGTTGGCTCACACTAACTCAGCTTAGAGGGAACACTGCCCCCACCCCCACAGATATCTTTCCCAGTGTACCTGCTTTGTTGGGGGAGGAAGTTCTGTTGTATAACCATTTGGTGTAGTGGTGTAGAGCCAGTTTGGTGTAGTAGTTAAGTGCTTTTGAGAAGAATAGGGGGGCACGCAAATGGTTTGGTTAGTGGTTAAGTGAGCGGTTTGGTGTAGTGGTTAAGTGAGCGGACTCTAATCTGGGAGAACCGGGTTTGATTCCCCACTCCTCCACTTGCACCTGGCTGGATAACCTTGGGCAAGCCGCAGTTCTGATAAGAGCTGTCCTTGAAAAAGAGCAGTTTCTGTCAGGAGCTTTCTCAGCCCCACCGACCTCACAGGCAGTGTTCCCTCTAAGCTGAGTTAGTGTGAGCTAGCTCGCAGTTTTTTAGCCTCCAGCTCACACACTTTTATTTTAGCTCAGGAAGGATGGCGCCAGAGCAAACTAATTTATGCAGTCACCAAATCGCTCACTCAGAACTTTAATGCCAGTTGCTCACAAAGTAGATTTTTTTGCTCACGGGACTCCACAGCTTAGAGGGAGCATTGCTCACAGGGTGTCTGTTGTGGGGAGGGGAAGGGAAAGGAGTTTGTAAGCCGCTCTGAGTGGGTAGTGAAGGGCGGGGTATAAATCCAATCTCCTCCTCCTCTTCCTCCTCCTCCTCCTCCTCCTCTTCCTCCTCCTCCTCCTCCTTCTTTTATAAGCCAGCCAGTAATGGGAGGTAGTCAAGGAAATGCTCCAGTTTCATGGCAAACGGTTCCACTTTGATGATCTTTCATTGCTTGTAATTCTGAAATCATTACATGATTTGTAGTCTTGGCAACACAGAGTGTGTCTATGCAATTGACTTAAACTGATTTAGTATTTAATTTGCTGTCTAAGAAGCACTGGGGATTGTGTTCCCAACAATCCCTCTGAACTTCAGTTCCCGGAATTCTTGAAACAGGGAGAATGCCAAAAGAACTGGAAAAAAATCTATGTACATTTATAGTGCATAAACATTAGGAACTAAGGATGCCAGCCTCCAGGTGGGACCTGGGGATCCCCTGGAATTACAGTTCATCTCCTGGTTGCAGAGATCAGTTCCCCAGGAGAAAATGGGTGGACTCATTACCAGGGTACCCCACTGACATCTCTGTCCTCCACAGGCTCCATCCCCAAATCTCCAGAGTTTCCCAACCTGGAGCTGACAACCCTACTCCCCCCCCCCCCAGCCCCTGCTGGTGGCCAGGGAAGACCTGGGAACCCCATTAGGAACAATCAGTTGAAGAATTAACTCATTTTAAATCATTCAGAATTGGGCACGTCTACTAACATTACCCTAAAATACACCTCAGTTTAAAGTCATAACGTGTTTGTGTATATATATATGTGTGTGAGAGAGAGAGAGAGAGAGAGAGAACAAAGTACTTTTACAAACGGACAGCAAGCCTTCCAACTTCAAGAGCTCTTGACAAAGTACTTTTACAAACGGACAGCAAGCCTTCCAACTTCAAGAGCTCTTGACAAAGTACTTTTACAAACGGACAGCAAGCCTTCCAACTTCAAGAGCTCTTGACAAAGTACTTTTACAAACGGACAGCAAGCCTTCCAACTTCAAGAGCTCTTGACAAAGTACTTTTACAAACGGACAGCAAGCCTTCCAACTTCAAGAGCTCTTGACAAAGTACTTTTACAAACGGACAGCAAGCCTTCCAACTTCAAGAGCTCTTGACAAAGTACTTTTACAAACGGACAGCAAGCCTTCCAACTTCAAGAGCTCTTGACAAAGTACTTTTACAAACGGACAGCAAGCCTTCCAACTTCAAGAGCTCTTGACAAAGTACTTTTACAAACGGACAGCAAGCCTTCCAACTTCAAGAGCTCTTGACAAAGTACTTTTACAAACGGACAGCAAGCCTTCCAACTTCAAGAGCTCTTGACAAAGTACTTTTACAAACGGACAGCAAGCCTTCCAACTTCAAGAGCTCTTGACAAAGTACTTTTACAAACGGACAGCAAGTCCTTGAAGTTAGGTGGAATTGGAGAGAGTCCGGTGTCAGATATTGTAAGGATGCAAAATTGAACCGTTAACGTTGAGAAAGAATGTGTCGAAACGAGCGGTAAAACTCCGGGGAAGTTCGTCTGTTGAAAAACAGAAAGATTGAAGTTCAACAACAAGAGTCAACTGATTCTTACAATTGTTGTTAATTGCATGCACTTCTTGCAGTATTTGTGTAGTCTGCTACTGTTATTCGGCATCTGAAATCACTCTCCATGATACAATGGCAGATGGACTTCCATTCTAGCTGTATATGAACAAGGGAGCAGTGACTCACAAAAGCTCCTACCCTTGCACAAATGTGGTGAGTCCTTACGGTGCTACTGAACCCTTGCTCTTTTCTTCTGCTACAGACAGACTAACACGGCTACCCATCTTGAGTGACTTGTGTGTACATCACACAACTTTGACCCATTTGCCAATCTTGTGGAATGATTCATACTTGTAAGCAGTGTTCCCTCTAAGCTGAGTTAGTGTGAGCTAGCTCAGTTTTTTAGCCTCTGGCTCACACGTTTTTGTCTTAGCTCAGGGAGGAGGGCTCCGGAGCAAACTAATTTATGCAGTAGCCAAATTACTTGCTCACAACTTTAATGCCAGTAGCTCACAAAGTGGAATTTTTGTTCTCAGGACTCCACAGCTTGGAGGGAGCATTGTTTGTAAGGATTTGATTTTGTTCTGGCAGGCTTAACATTAACTGTTCCTTCCCCGTGCAAGAAGTTTATCTAGAAGTGAACGTTCTCGGCCAAAGGAGCCCCTTTTGAAACGTGTTTCTAGCTGCCACTAGATGTCAGTGTAAATACGGGGTGGATTGAAAAAGTGAGGAACTTGATTAAATTAGAAAGAAGTTTAGCCACTGTAATTTGCCACAGTCTCGCAATTAGTATCTTACTTGCTTTGAAATGCTTTGGATTATCCCCCCCCCTTCCCCGCAGCCCGGCACAAGTTGGCTTCCACCGATTTGGCACAATTGGCTTTGCCATTCACATTACTACTAGGAACGAGAACAATTCAAATGAGGATCACAAAGATTGTAATTGATTTTGTTGTCAATCTGTTCGTTTCCAGTTGAGTCACCTTCAGGTCAAGTCAAAAGGGAATTTGGTGGGTTACAGAACAGTTCACCAACCGTAAATTGAGGGTCATGAACCTCTAGAATTGTGATTAAGTACTAACCTTTTCTGGAAATTTATTTTTACCCTGAGGATTAGTTTCTGCAATCGATCCCCGGTTTTAACTAATAGAATAAGCCGTCTTTGGCCCAGGTCTGCTTTACGCCTGCCTGTATTGACTACTGTACTGAGTACTCAGCAGTGCACCCAAAAATGTTGGGTGTGCCATCGTCTGTGGCTAAATTATCCAGAAACTCTCAGGTGTATAGAGTATGCTTCTCCTGTTCCTTGCACTGAGGAGCCTTGAGAAGTTTGTCAGTTGCCAATAATGGTACATGCGTCCATTTTCCGAAGGGATGAACTAACAGGAGGAGCGCATCCCGTGGTGGATTTCAGATCTGGACAAAAGGGAGAACCAGCCTCTATTATGACTCTCCACTAACCCATTCTGTACAATGGGAAACTTCAGATAAATTATCTGTCTGGCCCATCATCCATTTTCACTCGGTGCCCAGCCAAGTGCCACCAGGGGGCCCACCAGGCAGGACATAAAGGCCAAAACCTGGACTTGCTATTTCCCTTTGGCAACACGGCCTCTGAACATGGAAGTTCCGTGTCAGAGCTGTTGGTGAACCTGTCCTCCATGGATTTATCCAAACCCCCCCCTTTAAAGCCATTTAAGTTAGTGGCCATCAGTGTGCTCTGGGATCGTGAATTCCCAAAGTTAAAACTGCTTGCTGAATGAAGAAGTAATTCCTTTTGTCTGCACTGAATCGACGGCTGATCAGCTTGATTGGGTGCACCCAACCGGTAGTTTCCACAGGGGAGAAAAAGTTCTGTATGCTTTCTGTACGCCGCAGGGGTCATTTCATAGAAAAAGAGGTGCAGGAGCTCATTAGCATAACTCATTTGCATAACTTATTTGCATATGCCACACCTCCTGACCTCACCGATAGTGTGTCAGAAGGCAACACCCACCGCTCAGCCTCCACCGGACTGTTTTGGATTGCTAGCTATTGGAGGGGGGAGGAACGTGCAGATCTGTCTTCGCAGAGGAGGGCGAGCTCCTACCTGAATAAAACTTGGTCTTAAAGGTGCCACTGGACTGTTTTGGGCCAGGGGGGGGGGGGCTCTGCAACTTGTCTGTCTGCTTCATGGTCTGACTGAGAGCTGCTGGGAGCAGGGGGTGGGGCCTGTTGCTTGTGCCCGCCCCCTGGGCTCTTTACTGCCGGAGCTCCGCTCCTGTGCGCTCCTGCAGGAAATTACCCCGGTACTCCGTACGTGATTGCACATCGTCGTCTCCTTTCATCACTCCCTCCCCCTGAGTCCCAGATTCCTTAGCATTTCCTTATAGAAAAGGTCCTCTTGTCCCATGATCATTTTGTGTGGCCTTTTCCATACCTTTTCAAGCTCTGTTCCCCCCTGTTTTAATGCAGCTGTCTATGTTGTGTGGCCTTTTGCCCATGGTGTGCACGGCTGACTGTGGGGTGAGGGGGAAGGTAGGGAAGAGCCGCTTCCACAACTCTCTGGGGTTGATAGTGGTTTCCACCATTTTACTCTGAACATTAGGTTAACTGGCTTGTAACTCTCCCTAGAAGCTAAAATGACTCAACTGAGGCTCTTGCTTTGGCCGCTAGAAGCTAAAATGACTCAACTGAGGCTATCTTGCTTTGGCCGCATCATGCTGCGGTGGCTCAAGTGGTTAAGACGCTGAACTGCAGGCTGTGGAAGGTCGGTAGTTCAGCAGTTCGAGACCCGAGTTGCCGCATGACGGAGTGAGCTCCCGTCTCTAGTTCCAGCTCCTGCCAACCTAGCAGTTCGAAAGCAAGAAATTGCTAGTAGATAAATAGGTACCCCTTCGGTGGGAAGGTAACAGCGTTCCGTGTGCCTTGGTGTTTAGTCATGCCGGCCACATGACCCCGGAAACATCTTTGGACAGTGCTGGCTCTTCGGCTTTGAAACGGAGATGAGCACCGCAACCCTAGAGTCGGACTCGACTGGCTTTCGAGCAAGGGAACCTTTACCTTTACCTTACATAAAAATAAAAGATTGTCACATCACATACAAACACGTTTCATAGTAAGAAAGACAATGTAGTTGAGTCAACCGATATTCTAAATAATGAAACTTAACTTTTGGTTTTAAAAGTTAGTGAGCCAGTGTAAGTGTAGAGAAAACCAGTTTCCAAAGAGTGATTCTATAGCAACAGAGAACTTGAAGAGAGGAACAGAATGAACAAGAATAAAGATGTTCAGATTAGTACTAAGGTTTTATAGTATCTGTTTTGAAGTAAAATGTCATGTGTTGTGCTGTATTTGTAAAAGGGGTACCATTTTTCTATGAAGTGGGTTGATTTTGGATATATTTCAGACTGGTGGACATTATTTGTTACCTTCTCTATCAGAAAGTGTTCCCACACTTTAAAGAACCAAAGATCTCTCAAGGGGGGCAAAGGTGTTTTCCATCTTGATGCTCTAGCTGTCTTAGCCGCAGTTAGCAAACTACCAGCTCTTGATGGGGGTCCATCTTTCTACGGTTGACTCTGTCAGGAATTTGGGAGCATGGCTCAATTCTTTGCTCTCCATGGACAAACGTATGTCCTCGGTGACAAAGAGTGCATTTTACCATCTACGTCGCTGGGCCTTTCTGTCTCAGAAGGACTCTGCCACAGTAATTCCCTCAACACTCACTTCGAGACTGGACTACTGTAATGCGCTCTGTGCAGGGCTACCTTTGAAGATGCTTTGGAAGCTGCGAGTGGTCCAGAACACAGCTGCCAGATTAATGACAGGGAAGTCCCGATCAGTGCATATAACACCTGTCCTATGGCAGCTGCAGTGGCTCCCAGTTAGTTCCCGGTGCTAGTTCAAAGTGTTAGTACTTTCCTTTAGTGACAGAAAGTGAAGAGGACCTAAAGAGCCTCTTGCTCAGGGTAAAAGAGGAGAGCACAAAAGTGGGCTTGAAGCTCAACATCAAAAAAACTAAGATCATGGCATCCGGCCCCATCACTCCTTGGCAAATAGAAGGGGAAGTCGTGGAAGTAGTGACAGACTTCATGTTCCTGGGATCCCAGATCACCGCAGACTGTGACTGCAGCCATGAAATTAAAAGACACCTGCTCCTTGGGAGGAAAGCGATGGCGAACCTAAACAGCATGATAAAAAGCAGAGACATCACCCTGCCAACAAAAGTCCGCATGGTCAAAGCAATGGTATTCCCAGTAGTCATGTATGGCTGCGAGAGTTGGACTATAAGGAAGGCCGAGCGCCAAAGAATAGATTCTTTTGAACTATGGTGCTGGAGAAGACTCTTGAGAGTCCCTTGGACTGCAAGAAGATCAAATCAGTCAATCCTAAAAGAAATCAACCCTGACTGTTCCCTGGAAGGCCAGATAATGAAACTGAAGCTCAACTACTTTGGCCACCCAATGAGAAGGGAGCACTCCCTGGAGAAGACCCTGATGCTGGGAAAGACTGAAGGTCAAAGAAGATGGGGACGGCAAAGGACGAGATGGTTAGACAGTGTCATAGATGCAACGAACATGAAGTTGAGCCAACTTCAGAGGACGGCGGAAGACTGGAAGGCCTGGCGGGAGCTTGTCCATGGGGTCGCGAAGAGTCGGACTCGACTGTGCGACTGAACAACAACAACTTTCCTTTGAAGCCCTAAACAACCTGGACCCTCCTTCCTTCGGGACTGCCTCTCCTGGCGTGATGCTCCCTGTCTTTCCGACCTTCATCTTGGCATTTATCGAAGGTCCCTGGTCCGCGAACTGTCCGCCTTGTGTCAACAAGGGCGAGGGCCTTCTCAGCAGTGGCCCCTGTCCTGTGGAACCGGCTGCCCGAAGAGGGGCGTGCCTTGCGGGACCTCCCTAGGTCCCGCAGGGCATGCGAGGCTGCTCTTTTTCCGGCCGGCCTTTGAGTGATTGTGTGATCCACCAGGCAGCTGGAATGCTTCAGCTGTGCCTTTACCATCCCCGCATCCTACCCTGGTTGATCGAGGACAGATTTTAAAGGGGAGGAGGAGGAGGTTGGATTTATACCCCGCCCTTCCCTCGGAGTCTCAGAGTGGCTTACAAACGCCTTTCCCTTCCCTTCCCCACAACAGGCACCCTGTGAGGTCGGTGGGGCTGAAGGAGCTCTGACAGAAACTGCTCTTTTTCAAGAACAGCTCTTGTCAGAACTACGGCTTGCCCAAGGTCATCTAGCAGCTGGAGGAGTGGGGACTCGAACCTGGTTCTCCCAGTTTAGAGTGCGCACACTTAACCACTACACCAAATTGTTTTGTACTTTAAAGATTATTTACTGAATCTTTGTATTGTGGTTTTTATTGGGTGTATTGTATTATGCCGTTAGCCGCCCCAAGTCCTGTTTGGGGGAGAGGGTAAAAGGTAAAGGTAATGGTTCCCTTGCTCGAAAGCCAGTCGAGTCCGGCTCTAGGGTTGCGGTGCTCATCTCCATTTCAAAGCTGAAGAGCCAGCGCTGTCCGAAGACGTTTCCGTGGTCATGTGGCCGGCATGACTAAACACCAAGGCGCCACGGAACACTGTTCCCTTCCCACCGAAGTGGTACCTATTTATCTACTTGCAATTTCTTGCTTTCGAACTGCTAGGTTGGCAGGGGCTGGAACTAGAGACGGGAGCTCGCTCCATCATGCGGCACACTCGGGTCTCAGAACTGCTGAACTACCGACCTCTCACAGCCTGCAGTTCAGCGTCTTAACCACTTGAGCCACCGCAGCGGGGAGAGGGAACAGGATAGAAATCTGATAAATCTGATGAATGAAATCAGCAATCATTTCACCCTTTTATTGTCCAGGGCCCCGCCTCCTCCCTGGCCTCCTTCCTTTCTGGTGTATTGAAAGAGAATTCCTATTGTTTCTCTTGCTGGTTTATGTAGCGTCTCCCCCCCCCCCAATTCTCTTCCCATTCCCCGTTATTGTCAGCTTACATCTGTTCTGCCAGAACTCATGCTCGGTCTTGTTCCCCTGAGTCGGACAAGACTTCCACTTTTTAAAGGAGGTTTCCTTCTTCAGGCTGGTCTGTTAACCACACGGGCATCCTCTTTGTTTTGGCCTGTTGCTGTGCGTCTACGGCCACCACATCAGAACTCCCTGAAGATGTCCCCTGCAGCTTATGTACGTCTGTGAACAGTTGCCAAATTACTTCTTAAAGTCTTTATCTTCACACTTAAAATTTCTTTGGTGTGTATCAATGAAACAGGACGTGTAAAGTGGCCCGTGGTATACCTGGCAGAAGAAAGCGCTCGTGTTCAAAACATCACTTGCCCTGTGATTTCCCCCTCCGGGATTTAATTTAATCTGCACTTGGTCTTGCCGGGTTTTATGTGAAATTCCCGTGGAGCTAGAGGGGGAACGATTCAGTGTTCAGCCCAGTTGTGTCACACTATGTTCCCATATGCTTGCCAATCTCCAGGTGGGCCTGGAGGCCTCCAATTGAAACGGCTCTCTCAGTTACAGAGTTCAGTCCCGCCGGAAAAAAATAGCTGCTTTAGCAGTATTATAATCCCACTGAGGTCCCTGCCCTCCCCAAACCCCACCCTGCTGAGGTTTCAGCACCCCACTTCTCGAGGGATTTCCCAACCATCTGAAACCTGGCCCCAAATCCTTTGCTTGTGCAAAGCTAAGCACCCCGTAATCCAATTAGCCCGGCCAGAATTTACCTACTCCAGATTCTGTTCTGTTTAACTCATTTCCACCCACAGCCTCCAACCACCTCCCCTCATAGTAGCTGCGTCTCCAGCACAGGTGGTGTGGAGTTCCTAAGCATTTTCAGAGTGTTCCAAAACAGCAAGACAGAACTCCCGTAAAGTGTCATGTGTCCTGTATGATCAGTTTTTGTGGGACCACCACCAATGCTCCCTCTAAGCTGTGGAGTCCTGTGAGCAAAAAGTCTACTTTGTGAGCTCCTGGCGTTACAGTTGTGAGCGAGCGATTTGGCCGCTGCATAAATTAGCCTGCTCTGGAGCTATCCCTTCCTGATCTAAGACAAAAACGTGTGAGCCAGAAGCTAGAAAACTGTGGGCTAGCTCACGTCAACTCAGCTTAGAGAGAACACTGACCACCACTCTGATTTTAATTTCACTGTAATGAAAAAGGGGCCCTGGAGAACCTTCAAGCAAAAGTGCCCCGGCCTGTCTTTGTTTGTTTGCGTAGCAAATTTTTGGTGATCAGTTGGGTGAGTTTAACTGAAGAATCATGTTGGGGGCCCAGCTGCAGGTGCCTTTGAGATGGGACCATCTGGTGTGTGTTTTGAGCCACACGTGCTAATCTGCTTTAGCCTTTTCTAGCCGACTCTCTGTGCCTAATTCCCGTCTCTCTTTCTCTGCCACGGGTGGGACACTGGAGACTCCCTTGTAAGGGAAGAACCATGACTCCTTTATCGACGGCTGGGTTCCTTTCAACGCTTTTGTTCTCCCGAATGTTTGACTGTGAAATAGAATAACAACATATCATTGGCAAGAACCGGGGGGTCGCCTTTGTAGAATTGGAATGGGGGAAGGTCAGTGTTATTTTCGCCAAGTCCAAAGTCTGAGATATTTGGGGCCCGGGCGGGGGGTGGTGGTGAGCCCAGAACCCAGTGTGTGTGTGTCTTCTGGTTTTCGTCCTGGATAGTCACTTGATGGCACATCAGGAGACGTTCATTAAACCCACATAAAAACCGGTGCCAAATAGCTGCTGCTTGATGATCGACTCTAATTACCTCTCTAATCCGTAACGCTGAAAGCCCGAAACGGACTCCTATTGACAAATCTCACTCACTTCCTTAAAAAAACACAAACTTCCTCCCGAGCCCTCCTTTTGGCTGAACTCAAGCATGAAATACGGTTATGCAAGTATGAATCAACAGTTTGCTCTAGGAGGGGCCCGGACTGTTGAAGGGCGTCCAAGACGGATTGGGAGTTATACAACCCTCAAGCAAACACGTGATGTCCACATAGGAATGCAAGAGGGGAGGAAGGGAAGGAGATCATAGAGTCTAAGGGCTGGAAGGGGCCTCGTCGGCCATCTAGTCCCAACCTCCCTGCTCCGTGCAGGATAGTCAAAGCCAGAAGATGGCTACCCAACCTCTGCCTGATGTCCTCCCAGTGGCGGAGCCCCCTGGAGCTGCAGAGAACAAGTTATTGCCCTCTTCCATGGGGAAAGCCCTCTTCTAGCCCTTGTCTGAAGAACGTGATCTCCTCTCAAGTCTTTTCTTCTCCAGGCTAAGGGTACTAGGGAGGCCAGCCTTCAGGTGGGACCTGGCGGTCTCTTGGAATTCCAGCTCCTCTCCAGACTACAGAGATCAGCTCCCCTGGAGAAAATGGATGATTTGGAGGGTAGACTCGGTGGCGTTGTACCCCGCTGAGGTCCCTGTCCTCCCCAGGGTCCATCCCCAAATCTCCAGGAGTTTCCCAACCTGGAACTGGCAACCCTTACCCCCCCATCCCCAACCAGGAGAGGGCAACCCTAAAATATAGCCAGCTCCTTCAACCATTATGGTTTCCCAACCTTTCCCAACCTGGAACTGGCAACCCTTACCCCCCCATCCCCAACCAGGAGAGGGCAACCCTAAAATATAGCCAGCTCCTTCAACCATTATGTATTTTGGAGAGCCAGTTTGGTGTAGTGGGTTAAGTGCGCAGACTCTAATCTGGGAGAACCGGGTTTGATTCCCCACTCCTCCGCTTGCACCTGGCTGGATGACCTTGGGCAAGCCATAACTCTGATAAGAGCTGTTCTTGAAAAAGAGCAGTTTCTGTCAAGAGTTCTCTCAGCCCCACCTACCTCACAGGGTGTCTGTGGTGGGGAGGGGAAGGGAAAGGAGTTTGTAAGTCGCTCTGAGACTCCTTTGGGTAGTGAAGGGCGGGGTATAAATCCAATCTCTTCTTCTCTTCTTTGTGTATTTATTGATTACATATTAAAACATTTGTATCCCACCTTGCCTCCTGGTTCAAGGCAGCTTACAATGAACAATGATAGTTAAAACGTTTTCAGTTTAAAAGCAAGCATGACAACCCCCAAATCTCTCCCCCTCCCCCCCTTATTTAGGACCTATTTTGCAGGCCTCTCCCCCCAAGTTCTCTTCGCCGCCTTCCTTTGAACCCATTCCCATTTATCTCATGCTCAGAACTGGATGCAGTACTCCAGACGAGGCCTGACTGGAATAAGTCAGAGCCAGTGTTCCCTCTAAGCTGAGTTAGTGTGAGCCAGACCACAGTTTTTTTAGCCTCCGGCTCACACATTTTTTGTCTCCGTTCAGGAAGGGTGGCTCCAGAAGAGCAAACTGATTTATGCAGTAGCCAAATTGCTCGCTCACAATTTTAATGCCGGTCGCTCACAAGGTAGAATTTCTGCTCACAAGACTCCCCAGCTTAGAGGGAGCATTGGTTGCCAACCTCCAGGGGTTGGCTGGAGATCCCCCACTATTACAACTGATTTCCAGGCAACAGAGATCAGTCCACCTGGAGAAAATGGCCACTGTGGCAGATGGATTCTATGGCGTTAATCACCCATTGAAGTCCCTCCCCTTCCCCAACCCCACCCGCCGTAGGCTCCACCCCCCAAAGCTCCAGATGTTTCCCAGCCCCGGAGGTGGCAACCCTGTATCTCATGATACTGCATCCTGTGTTTGCACAACTGTTTGGGGTCTGGCCAGGGGCTCCAGATTCACAGAAATCCCAAGGAAATGATACGCAAGACCCAAGTTTGCTTACGAGGAGATTTTTAACAAGCAGTGATCACGCTTACAGAAACAGCAGGCGAAGCTCCCAGCCGCTGGGCCTCGAGCACAGCGAAACTTAGCCAGACCTGCAGACGAGACACCCGGCTAAAACTAAGCATCCTGTACCCTAAGTGCGGGCGACCAGCCAAGAAGTGATTAATCGGGCTATCCCAATTACTGAGATGAGCCAAGCTGCCTTGCACTTGCTGTCTAGCAGTGAGAGGAAACAAATCAGGCTTTGCTGATAAGGGCTCCTAACTAGCATGAGAGGGAGAAAATATTCTCTTGGGAGCAACCTGATGGGCGTCCCCTCACAGAACCCAGGGCAACTAAAGGTCGAGCACCAGCCAGTAACAAGGATGGAGTTACAGAGGCTAGACAGCAACTTGGTGAGCTTCTCTGTGATTCTGGACAGTTGTTGAAAGTTCTTCTAAAAGAGGCTTGTATTGGGTTTGGAGAAGAAGAAGAGATTGGATTTATACCCCGCCCTTCACTACCCAAGGGAGTCTCAGAGCGGCTTACAAACACCTTTCCCTTCCGCTCCCCACAACAGACACCCTGTGAGGTAGGTGGGGCTGAGAGAGCTCTTCACAGAAACTGCTCTTTTTCAAGAACACCTCTGACGGAACTATGGCTTGCCCAAAGGTCATCCAGCAAGGTGCAAGTGGAGGAGTGGGGAATCAAACCCGGTTCTCCCAGATTAGAGTCCGCGCACTTAACCACTACACCAAACTGGCACAAACAGATGACCAGTTTCTGCTCTGGCCACCAAAAGGTCACACCATTCCCAGGTGCCCTAACGAAGAAGAAGAAGAAGAGATTGGATTTATACCCCGCCCTTCACTACCCAAAGGAGTCTCAGAGTGGCTTACAAACCGCTTTCCCTTCCCCTCCCCACAACAGACACCCTGTGACGTAGGTGGGGCTGAGAGAGCTCTGACAGAAACTGCTCTTTTTCAAGAACAGCTCTTATCAGAACTATGGCTTGCCCAAGGTCATGCAGCCAGGTGCAAGTGGAGGAGTGGGGAATCAAACCCGGTTTTCCCAGATTAGAGTCTGTGCACTTAACCACTACACCAAGCAAAGAAAACCAGCTTGAGATGGTGGAAAGGTTTATACAGAATTTATCCGGAACATGTCATTTGCACAAAAAAAAATATGCATAAGGGTTTTTGCTTAAGAAAAATAGACATCAGAATAAGATTATGCTCTCTATCCTCCAGCACCATGCCCAGAACTTATTTCATGAGCAATTCCATGCAAATAATGGTCTGGCTTGACCACCTTCTGTGCTGACGTAGCAGGTCTTAAAAACGGAACTCAGAACTCCTGATGCCATTACAATAATGACCCTGGAGACAGATCAAGATGAGCGGCCATGTTAGTCTGTCTGTAGCAGTAGAAAAGAGTCCAGGAGCACCTTGAAGACTTATAAAATTTGTGGCAAGGGTAGGAGCTTTCAGGGTGTGCTCTCACGTCTTCAGAGACAAATGGTGGCCCTGATTTGTATTCTAGATCTAACCCCACACAGGAGAACCTGCAGTTGTCTGCATTACCACCATTCCTCAATGATATTGTATATAAGGAGCATGTGTGGAGAGAGGCCCGTATGGCCTCATAGCAGCCCAAAGTGCTCCAGTGCTGGGAAACTTCTCACGTAGCAGTGATCAGATTTTTGCTGGTAGGGGCCCTATCCCTATCACCTCTCCTTACGAAGTTCTGATGCTTAAGATCTTAAGAATTACTTGGGATGTAAAGGACAATTTAATTTGCTTTGACAGTTATTGAGAAGTTGATGTTATTAGAAGAAAGTTAACTATAAGAAAACAATAGGTGAAAGAAATGTTACCGGTAAAAGATAAGGGAAAATAGAAGAAAAATTAAGAAATGGGCTGGAGGTTGGAGCACTGTGGGAAGCCAAGGGGGGGGGGAGAATAATAGAAGAAAGGATGTATAACAACTAATAATATAATTTGTATTTGACTTAATAATATATCCTAATAAATTGTTTTTTTGGGGGAAAAAAGATCTTAAGAATTACCTGGCTGGATGATCCCATTTTTTTTTAATGGCAAAACGCCCAGGTGGTGCTATCCATTGTGGACGGCACGTTTGTTTAAATATAAAAACAGAAGCCACAATTGGGCAGGAACCGGAACATTTAAGCAAATGTGTACTGTTCACAATCGATAGCATCTGTGTACATCCTGCCACTTAAGATGGGGAACCTCGGCCCTAATATGCAGACCTACTTATTTCTCCTTTTTTTGGTTGGTTGGAATTTTAAATCTGTACGGCAGGGCTATTTTTGGGCAGGAACACACAGGAACGGAGTTCCAGCTGGCTCCCAAGTTGGCCACGCCCAGCTGGAACTCATTAGCATAATAGGCCACACCCAACAGCAGAAACTCATTAGGATTGGCTACATTAGGGGTGTGTGGCCTAACATGGAAAGGAGTTCCTGCTACAAAAAAAGGCCCTGGGTTTTGACAACAAACAAGGTAAACAGAATAAGAAGCAAAAGGTGGGTGTGGCTGGATGACCACACTTCTGGTAACATGGGGGTGTGGCCTAATGTGCTAATGAGCTGTGCTGTCAGGGGTGTGGCCCAATATGCTAATGAGTTCCTGCTGTTGGGTGTGGCCTGTTATGCTAATGAGTTCCTGCTGGGCTTTTTCTACGAAAAGAGCCCTGCTGTACGGTGACATTAATTTTCTCCTCTCTGATGCGCCTTGATCACCACATTGTGGCAGAACCAGCTGGGTGATTGGCCCTCTTCTTTAAAAGCACCTTGATCTTTTTCTTTTATGTGCTTTGCTTTCCTTTGTAGTTGCTGAGCCTGGCACTTTCGTCTTACGTTGTGAAAAATACTCACAGCAGTCTGGAAAGCAAACAAGGATTGCCTTTAATAAATCAGATTGTGAGCTGGACAACATTAGGTGAGCCTCCCTGTCTCGATCTCAATTCATCTGGAATATAAATGCTGTTGGGCTTGCAAAGAAAAATGTTGGCTTTGCTGTTATTTCCGGGTTGGATCCCATTGATCTGTACCGCTAGGCCTGGTGCTTTCTTTGATGAAGGTGTCTTGCTCCAATGCAAGATGAGCATCTTTATTGGGATAGTTTAGCAGAGTTTGCAGTAAATACATTTTCTAAGAAGTATATTGCAAAAGTAAAACTTACATGTATTCAAGTAGATTCAGTTTACATTCAGGCTTCTGTCAAACGGAGAACATCAGAAGACCCCTGTTGGATCAGACCAATAGTCCATCTAGTCCAGCACCCCGTCTCACACAGTGGCCAACCAGTTCCTCTGGACCAACAGACCATAGAGGCTGAGGCCTTCCTAAGAACCTAAGAAGAGCCCTGCTGGATCAGACCAATAGTCCGTCTAGTCCAGCACCCCGTCTCACACAGTGGCCAACCAGTTCCTCTGGACGGCCAACAACATGGCATAGCCCAGGCCTTCCTAAGAAGACCCCTGTTGGATCAGACCAATAGTCCATCTAGTCCAGCACCCCATCTCACACAGTGGCCAATCAGTTCCTCTGGAGGGCCAACAAGAGGGCATAAAGGCCCAGGCCTGCTTAAGAACCTAAGAAGAGCCCTGCTGGATCAGACCAATGGTCCATCTAGTCCAGCACCCCGTCTCACACAGTGGCCAATCAGTTCCTCTGGATGGCCAACAACAGGGCACAGAGGCCAAGGCCTTCATAAGAGCCCTGCTGGATCAGACTAGTAGTCCATCTAGTCCAGCATCCTGGTTCGCACACTGGCCAACTAGTTTCTCTGGATAGCCAACAACAGGGCATAAAGGCTAAGGCCTTCCCCTGATGTTGCCTCCTGGCTCTAGGATTCAGTGATTTAGTGTCTCTGAATGTGGAGATTCTCCTCAGTCACCATAGCTAGTAGCCACTGATAAACTTATTCTCCATGAATCTATCTAATCTTTTAAAGCTGCTTATTCCTGTGGCCATCACTGCATCCTGCGGCAGCAAATTCCACATTTTAATTCCTGTTTGTGTAAAGTAGTATTTCCTTTTGTGAATCCTGAACCTACTGCCCATATGTTTCATTGGATGCCCTTGAGTTCTAGTATTTAGGGAGAGGGTGTACCCCAGTAACTCTTCTTGGCCCCTCATTTTGGCGCTATGTGTGTTTTATTTATATGTATGTATTGAATTATTTGATGTATACATTATTTTAAATGTTGTTTTAATGTTGATTTTTTTTAAATGTTACGATGTTTGCGGCCCTGGGGGGTACCCTATTTGGGTGGAAAGATGCCATAGAAATGTTTCAAGTAAAATATACAAATAACCTGAAGGTTCGTGCCCTTTTCTCTCATTTCCTCATACTTTCCCCACGATCTGTGAGGAGGGGCTGTTAACTTCAGTTGATAGTGCCGGTTTTTGCCATAGGGATTCTTCCCGCTGCTTTCCACCTGTCTCTTCCCTTTCTCTTATGATATCCATCCTGGGCATTGTTGTTCCTATATGGAATGTACTCTCCTGACAGACGCAGCCTGCAGATGCCTTCCTACGTTGTCCAAAGCAGTTGAGTTTTATGGTGTAAACCTTTCTAGAGCCAGTTTGGTGCAGTGGTTAAGTGCGTGGACTCTAATCTGTGAGAACCGGGTTTGATTCCCCACTCCTCCACTTGCAGCTGCTGGATGACCTTGGGCAAGCCATAGTTCTGCCAGAGCTGTTCTCCAAAGAGCAGTCCTCGAAAGAGCTCTCTCAGTCCCACCTACCTCACAGGGTGTCTGTTGTGAGGACGGGAAGGGGAAGGAGTTTGTAAGCCGCTCTGAGACTCTGAGTGAAGGGCGGGGTATAAATCCCCCTCCTCCTCCTCCAAGCAGAAAGTAGGAAACCCTACGGGAAAAAATTTTCCCCAAGTCAGTCCCCTTCCTCCTCCTCCTCCAAGCAGAAAGTAGGAAACCCTACGGGGAAAAGTTTTCCCCAAGTCAGTCCCATCTTTTGTGAGGTAAATTCAAAATGGTGGCAGCAAAGGAAATATTTCTCAGTTGTTTTTTCCCCTGTCTGAACTGTATATACTGGAATCCTCATTACAGAAGGGTGAAGAGAGCGTCTCTTACCGCCTCTGAACTAGACCATGTCCCCCAACTTTTTTGAGCTTATGCGCACATTTGGAATTGTGACTTGGGGTGGGAGGCACAACTGCAAAATGGCTGCTGAAGGAGGCCACGCGGAGGGAAGCCCGAGGGAGAAGAGGGGTAGTTAAAAATATATGCTAGGGAAGAGAGGTAATAAAACCAGCATAGTGGTGGCAGTGGCCACCGGAACAATATTATTTTAACCTACACAGCCAATAACAGATCTCCAGTGGCCAATTCAGAAGCCGTGTTGGGCAAGAGCCCTACCTGGACCCTCCTACTTCTACAAATACTTGGTGGGCTCCCAGGTGGGTGTTGGCAGAGGCACCTGCAGGCACAGTGCTGGGGACCCCTGAGCTGGACCTTTGGGCTTTCAGGAACGGGAATCCACAAGAGCTGCTCATGCATGAGAAATGTTGAAACCTTCCCCCCCCCCTCCCCAGTAGTGCACCACTTTTGAGAACAGTCAAGGGAGGGTTCATTCAGACGTCCTTGCCCTGACCAATTATTTTCTCTCTCTTGCAGCTTCGTCCTTGATCGTGCCCCTGTTAAGCTCCACAATGCTGTTCTTGAGGCTGCTGAGCATATTCCTTTCACTGATGTCCACGTACCTTCTGCTTAGCACAGGGTAACCCTCTTTGTTGTGTCATTCGATATATTCTGTGTGTTTTACAGGGCTCTTTTTGTAGAAAAAGCCCAGCAGGAACTCATTAGCATAACAGGCCACACCCAACAGCAGAGACTCATTAGCATATTAGGCCACACCCCTGCCAGCACAGCTCATTAGCACATTAGGCCACACCCCCGTGTTGCCAGAAGTGTGGTCATCCAGCCACACCCACCTTTTGCTTGTTATTCTGTTTACCTTGTTTGTTGTCAAAACCCAGGGCGTTTTTTTGTAGCAGGAACTCCTTTGCATGTTAGGCCACACACCCCTAATGTAGCCAATCCTAATGAGTTTCTGCTGTTGGGTGTGGCCTATTATGCTAATGAGTTCCTGCTGGGCGTGGCCAAATTGGGAGCCAGCCGGACTCCAGGGTGTCTGTTGTGGGGAGGGGAAGGGAAAGGAGTTTGTAAGCCACTCTGAGACTCCGAGTGAAGTGCGAGGAATAAATCCAATCTCTTCTTCTTCTCTCTCTCTTGCTGGGCCAGTTATCTACCCCCTCTTATCTGTTGTTAATGTTTCCTCTATGCGTGTGTGTGTGTGTGTGGAGGGAATAAAAATCCATATTTTGGTCCCTTTGTTTTCCTGGTCTTATTGCTCAACTACCACCTTTTGTCATCATTTGTGTTGCTGTAGATACGAAGCCCTTTTCCCACCAGCCTTGGCTCTGTTGATGTTTGTGTGGATTAACATGGAACAGGAAGCACAGAAAAGTTACGGAGTTTCACTGAAGTCCAAGGTAATGCTTGATTTGTAACCCCGTTTAGACGGGAAGCCTCACTCACAAGTTACAGGGAATGCGTGTACGATCTGTGTCCAGTATGCACCTGATTTTTCTTCATAAGTGCATTCAGGGCTCTTTTTGTAGAAAAAGCCCAGCAGGAACTCATTAGCATAATAAGCCACACCCAACAGCAGAAACTCATTAGCATATTAAGCCACACTCCTGACAGTGCAGCTCATTCGCATATTAGGCCACACCCCCATGTTACCAGAAGTGTGCTCATCCAGCCACACCCACCTTTTGCTTCTTATTCTGTTTACCTTGTTTGTTGTCAAAACCCAGGGGTTTTTTTGTAGCAGGAACTC
Organism: Gekko japonicus; assembly: GCF_001447785.1. Classification (NCBI taxonomy): domain Eukaryota; kingdom Metazoa; phylum Chordata; class Lepidosauria; order Squamata; family Gekkonidae; genus Gekko; species Gekko japonicus. Next base: position 53,639 of record NW_015159801.1, read on the forward strand.
GTTTGCATGTTAGGCCACACACCCCTAATGTAGCCATTTCCAATGAGTTTCTGCTGTTGGGTGTGGCCTGTTATGCTAATGAGCTCCTGCTGGGCAAGGCCAACTCAGGAGCCAGCCGGAACTCCGTTCCTGTGCGTTCCTGCCCAAAAATAGCCCTGCGTGCATTGAGTAAGTCTCATGTTACATTCAACAAATGTACAGCTGAACGTGTGATCGAAACCATGTGATTTATCCAAGTCCTGGTCCCCAGTTTCATCTCTAAAGTGAACATGGGTGGGCTCTTTCCTGCAAATAGAAGAAGAAGAAGAAGAAGAGATTGGATTTATACCCCGCCCTTCACTTGGAGTCTCAGAGTGGCTTACAAACTCCTTTCCCTTCCCCTCTCCACAACAGACACCCTGTGAGGTGGGTGGGGCTGAGAGAACTCTGACACAAACTGCTCTTTTTCAAGGACAGCTGTGCCAGAGCTTGTGACTGACCCAAGGTCACATCAGCAGGTGCAAGTGGAGGAGCGGGGAATCAAACCCGGTTCTCCCAGATTAGAGTCCAGACACTTAACCACTACACCAAACTGGACACATTCACGGCAACATATTACTCTGCAGTGGCTGCCTGGTGGCCCTTCCAACTTCATCTTCAGTTAGTGTTTTCTACTGT
>NW_015159801.1:54346-81271 GCF_001447785.1 Gekko japonicus
TCCCAGAAGTCCCTCTTTCTCTCTCCACAAGGGGGAGCCAAAGCGGGTCATCAGCTGGGCGGCCACACAGGTAGAACCTCCCGTGCTCAGCAACCGCTGACGCTCAAGGATTCCCGAGCCACACCAAGTCTGGATGATGGACGTGGAGGCCCAGTGTTCTTAAACAGCCCTTTGGATGTGGCCGTAATTGAGCACACAAGCTACAGGTGTATTGTGTAGTGAGATCTCGGACAAGTCAGTTTATAAAGTCTCTAATGGCTGGCTTTTGAGAAACCAAGCCTTAGGGGCATAACAGAAATCATGCTGCCTTTTTTAAAAAAAGAATTAGATTTGTATCCCACCCTCCCTGTGTAGGAGTCTCAGGGTTCCATCAAATATAATATAGGTAAAGGTTCCCCTTGCTCGAAAGCCAGTCGAATCCGACTCTAGGGTTGTGGTGCTCATCTCCGTTTCAAAGCCGAAGAGCCAGCGCTGTCCGAAGATGTTTCTGTGGTCCTGTGGCTGGCATGACTAAACACCAAGGCGCACGGAACGCTGTTACCTTCCCACCGAAGCGGTACCTATTTATCTACTTGCAATAGGTACCACTTCGGTGGGAAGGCAACAGCATTCCGTGCGCCTTGGTGTTTAGTCATGCTGGCCACATGACCACGGAAATGTCTTCGGACAGCGCTGGCTCTTCGGCTTTGAAACGGAGATGAGCACCGCAACCCTAGAGTCGGAGTCGACTGGCTTTCGAGCAAGGGAACCTTTACCTTTTACTCTTAAGGACCGGGTCACAGGCAGGAGCTGCTGCCACACACCGTGTGAAGCGACGCAGGGCTGGAGGAGAAACGAGCAAGCCCGCTGTGGAGACGGAGCTCCACCATTCCTTTCCTCTGTTGCTTGCCGGGGGACATGATTAAAGCTGTCAAACCCCTCGTGACTTTTGTGAATAATGGAAATGACGTCTCTTTCCATCAGCAGGTTTGGGGGGAAAGGGAGGCGAAACAAGAGAGCAAACAGGAAAGGTCATGGAGTTATTTCCTTACCTGTGGTGGTGGAGGTATTTCTGCTGGATCATTCCGGTTCAGTGATAACTTTCTTGAGGGAGAGTCATTACAGAGTAATAAAGCTGCGGGTGAAGCCGTTTTCATGGCGGCCCAGGCTGGCTTCCGCGAAGCGGCGGCTCCTTAATTTCTCATTTGTTCCCCTGAAAATATACCTTTAATATCAACACGAACCAACTGACACGGCTGTATTGATTTCTCTTCCACTATCTTTCATAGCTTGCTGCCCTCAGCTTTTCGCACACGGCTGATATAACTGAGTTTCGACAGCTCCACATGGGCGACATCAGGCGATCTTTTTTCTTCGTATCCTTTTTGCTCTTGAGCAGAGTCCTGGCTGAGAAAACTTCCAACTGTGGTGCAGAAATCTCTAGATTACCGGGGGGGGGGGGGCGGTCGGCTTGGGCCCCACGGGACATCCTGGGGAAGGGCACGAAGGGGGGGCGGTCAGCTTGGGCCCCACAGGAAATCATAGGGAAGGGACCGATTTGGGAGAACTGTTTTCGTATCCCCAAAATCTGTCCTCCTGGAGAGCCAGTTTGGTGTGGTTAAGTGTGCAGACTCTAATCTGGGAGAACCAGGTTTGATTCCCCACTCCTCCACTTCCACCTGGCTGGATGACCTTGGGCAAGCCCTAGTTCTGAAAAGAGCTGTTCTTGAAAAAGAGCAGTTTCTGTCAAGAGCTCTCTCAGCCCCACCTACCTCACAGGGTGTGTTGTGGGGAGGGGAAAGGAAGGGAAAGGAGTTTGTAAGCTGCTCTGAGACACCGTTGGGTAGTGAAGGGCGGGATATAAATCCAATCTCTTCTTCTTCTCCCAAGATTCTCTAAGCTCCCTGGGGCAGGCTGATTCCCCTCCCTCCTAACTAATACTTGGCCGCTTTCCGTGTGTAGTGGTTAGTGTATCGAACTTAAGGAGATCCAAGTTCGAATCCTGACTCTGCCATGGAAGCTCACTGGGTGATCTTGGGCCAGTGACACACTCTCAGCCTCACCTATCTCATTGAGTTGTTGTGGATGAGAAGAAGAAGAAGAAGGAGAGATGGATTTATACCCCGCCCTTCACTCGGAGTCTCAGAGCGGCTAACAAACTCCTTCCCCTTCCCCTCCCCACAACCTGTGAGGTAGGCGGGGCTGAGAGAGCTCTTGAGAGAACTGTCCTTGACAGAACAGCTCTGGGAGAACTTGTGACTGACCCAAGGTCACACCAGCAGCTGCCTGTGGAGGAGTGGGGAATCAAACCCGGTTCTCCCAGATTAGAGTCCGCACTCCTAACCACTACACCAAACTGGGTGTTTGGTGAGGTAAGCAGCTTTGGGTCCCCATCAGTGCTCCCTCTAAGCTGAGTTAGTGTGAGCTAGCTCACAGTTTTTTTAGCCTCTGGCTCAGACATTTTTATCTTCTCTCAGGAAGGATGGGCTCCAGAGCAAACTAATTTATGCAGTAGCCAAACCATCTGCTCACAACTTTAATGCTAGTAGCTCACAAAGTAGAATTTTTTCTCATGAGACTCCACGGCTTAGAGGGAACATTGGTCCCCCTTGGAGGGAAAGGCAGGGTACAAAGTAAGTAAGTGAGTAGTGTTCCTTCCCTTCTGAAGCATTCTTGTCCCTTCTCAGGCTGTGTTTTTGAGGGGCTTCCTCTCTTTTTGGTTAATTTACAAATGCGTGCTTTTTCGTCTGTAGCTGGGGGGCCTCCTAAGTAGGTAGCGACCTCTGCTTTGAGTGTGGAGGATGAGATCTTGTGGTTTTCATCATCCCCGTGGGGACCTGACAGTTTTGTGTCGGGGCGCAGTGATAGGCTGGCTACGGGAGTTAATTTGAAGGTGATAAAATCTGGGCCAAGAGCCTGAGCCCCAGTGAAGTATTGTTCTGAAAGTAATAATCTGACTTGAAATGGCCTGTGGATATTATTTCTAAAAAAGAATCCGTCAGTACGACAGGCTGTCTGGGTGTAATGAAGGCTTTTGTAGAGCATCCCTGTGTGATCTGCATGCAGATATTTATTGTCCTCGTTAGGCTTTGCCTTCTTCATAGCCTTGCCTCCGAGTGTAGCACTTTATTTTGCCCAATAGAAGTCAAGGGCAACTGTTTACGAACCTGCTCGTTCCCCTGATGACCCCCCGTGGCCAAAAACCAAATTTGTTGGATAGATCTGGACCTCAGTCTACAGATGACCATTCTTGGCTCTGTTTCTTGGTCATTCTGGAGTAAGCCACTGTGGGCTGGTGGTCAAAGCACTGGACTATGGCTGGGTAGATACACGTTCAAATCCCCGCAGTGCCATGAAGTTCACAGGGCAGCTGTCGGCAAGGGACTCTTATCCCAAACAATCTCGGTTTCTACATAAGAACATAAGAAGAGCCCCGCTGGATCAGACCAGTAGTCCATCTAGTCCAGCATCCTGTCTCACACAGGGGCCAACCAGTTCCTGTGGAGGACCAACAGGGCACAGAGAGGCCTTCCCCTGATGTTGCCTCCTGGCTCTGGGATTCAGAGGATTAGTGCCGCTGAACATGGAGGTTCCTCTCAGGCACCGTGGCTAGCAGCCACTGGTGGACTTCTCCTCCACGAATCTATCTCATCCCCTTTTCAAGCTGTTCGTTCCTGCGGCCTACGTCCTTTGCCAGAAAATCCCACACGTTTTGATCCCTCTCTGCGTAAAGTAGTCTTTCCTTTTGTCTGCCCTGAACGTGCTGCCCATCAGCTTCATTGGATGCCCACCAGTTCTAGTATTTGGGGAGAGGGAAAGTGAACAAAAATTCTCTTTGCCAGCTCTCTCCACCCCATGCACATAATTTGATAAAGCGTCGCACAGCGAAAGGGGCCTAAGCCCAAGCAAAGACCACCCGATCAACGGGAGGAGAAGAAACTTTATTGGCGCCAGGTTCAGTCAGCGAAGAACGCTTTAGACAGACTGAACCCAGGGCAACGCAGGCTCCAGGCTTTTATACAGCAACAGGGTTACACGTCACATCTTACATCATCAGAGTGGAATTTCCCACTAATTCTTATAGGAGTAGACTTCCCCGCCCCTGCCCCCAGTCGAAGCTGAACCACGTAAACAATTGTGCTCTAAGGCTCTTTCAAGATGCTGATGGGGTTAGTTGAAGGTGGTGCGTTAAGACCGACGTGGATCTAGCGTGGCGTAAGGAAGCAGGAGGGAATGAGCAGGCCTTGGTGCTCCTCTAAGCCAGCGGTTCTCAACCTGTGGGTCGCGACCCCTTTGGGGGTCGACCGACCCTTTCACAGGGGTCGCCTAAGACCATCGGAAAACACAAATTTTCGATGGTCTTAGGATAGGGCTCACTATGCTTTAGTTATGTTCCAATTTGTAACGATGAAAATACATCCTGCATATCAGGTATTTACATTACGATTCATAACAGTAGCAAAATTACAGTTATGAAGTAGCAACGAAAATAATTTTATGGTTGGGGGCCACCCCAACACGAGGAACTGTATTAAAGGGTCGCGGGCGTTAGGAAGGTTGAGAACCGCCGCTCTAAGCTATGGAGTCTCGTGAGCAAAAATTCCACTCTGTGAGCTACCAGCATGAAAGTTGTGAACGAGCAATTCGGCTGCTGGACAAATTAGTTTGCTCTGGAGCCATCCCTCCTGAGCTGAGACAAACGTGTGAGCCGGAGGCTGAAAAACCGTGAGCTAGCTCACACTAACTCAGCTTAGAGGGAACACTGGTCGCAGGGAGAGCTGGGCTGCCCAGAGTATTTTAAAGCCCGCCTGTGGATTCGTTCAGAGAAATGCCTCATCAGCCCTCCCTCTCTCCCCTTGCCTCCCTAGGAGTAAATTCTGAGAGCAGCTCTTAGGACTGTGTGCTTCTTTGTTGTCCTTGCGCTACACAAGATAGTCCTGCCCAAACAGGTCCAAACTGTACTGAGGGAGAGGCATCTAAGGAGGCCCAAATTCACAAGCCGTGTGGAGCCAAAGAGATTGTCTCTCATCCTAAAAGTGTGTCCAAATAGCAGCGTTTCCGGAGGGACTCTCTGATGGGCTTTTCTCACGTCAGTCCTTATCGGAGCGAAATCTTTAAATACGAAAAGCCTCATCTTGGATACAAAACTTTACTTGGGAATCCTTCCTTGATTGATTAAAACACACCCCGCCTTTCCTTGTGGTTAAAAGGAGCTGGGATATTGCAGGAATGTAAAGGGACTGTGATATTTTGCTTAAAAAGAAATCTGTTGTGGTTTCTTTCCTTAGACCCGCACAGGTTTTTTTCATAGTGACGGCCTTTTTTGGGACTGGAAACATAGCTTCTATCAACAGGTAACTATTGGTAGTTGCACTGAGAGTCAGTGCGTTGCTGTGGTTAGTGTGTTAGTCTGGGAGACCTGGGTTCAAATTCATATTCTTCCATGAAGCGTGCTGGGTGACCCTGGCCCTCTCTCCCTCACAGGGCTGTTGTGAGGATAAAATGAGGGAGGGAGAACTGTATACTCCATTATGATATCGAGGGAGGAAGGAAGGACAGGATTGATGTGTGCTAGATAGACGAGTGACAGAAGATGACAGGGCATGCAAACTGAGCCGATCGGCATGATTTCTCTTATTTTGCATTAGTCTCCCTTTTAAAATTGTTTTTAAGATAATTATGATTTTGGTATTTATAGGGACAGTTTCTGAAATGCCAGTTTCATTCCGTAGATTTCAGGCTAGCATATGTTGCATAATCACCCCACACCCCATGTGATCGTCACAACGACCCCGTGAGGCAGATTAAGTGAAGTTTGATCGGTCCAAGGTCAGCCAATTAGCTTCATGACTTCGTGAGGGGAAGAGGAGTCTGTAAGGGTCTCCCCCATTCCTAGTTCGATACTGTAATCATTGCACAACACTTTAGCCGCATTTATTGTGAGGGAAGTAAAAGAAATTGGAGAGGGGTGACAATATAGCTGGAAGGCCCGAGGCTAAGGCCAGGGCAATTGTGTGTACAGGCTTTTGCACACCCCCTCCCCACCTCTGGGGAAGCAGGGACATGAGCTGCGTGCCAGATGTGTAAAAGCAGATTGTAGCAGCTCCTCTTGTTTCCACAACACTGTGCTTGTGGTTGGTCTGGATGTATCCAAACAGAGCCGTTGGCATTGCAGTTGTTGTGAATACAGATTAGAGAGTCCCTTTTGTAAAACAAAGACGTCCCTGTAAGAAGGAGCATTTCTAAGGGTAAGTAGCAGGCAGAGACTACCGGTTACAGTTTTAAAACGAAAAGCAGAAACGATGAGCGCAGTAATAAGAATGGTGCATCCCCAAGCAGGTTTATACCCTGCTAAGTCCCCTGAAAAGACGGCACTTGGTAGGGTGTAACTACGTTTAGGATTGTAGGGTGAGTCTTACAAACTTACACCCTGCACCGCATCACTTATTCAATGACGGGGTAAACAAATGAAACAGGTTGCTTCCCAATGGAGATAATTCCATGCAAAATGCATCTGACTAATGTGAATTCTGCTTTCATCCTGGGTGCGTAGCTTTGATCCAGCCTCTGTCTACTGCTTCTTGACGGTCTTCAGCCCTTTCGTGATGGGAGGCTTGCTACTGTGGAAGGTCAGTAATTGCTCCTTGAAGAAACGCTGCCATCAAGCTGACCGAATTTAACATGTCGCAGGCCTTTCATGTAGGATCAGCTCTGTGCCCCTCTAATCCTCCCCCCCACCCCCAGCTACAGGCAGGAAAAAACCACACACCCTTCAGTCTGTAATGATGATTTGTTTTTAATGCCCGCTACGCAACATTATGGTTTTAATTTGGCTAGGCTTGAACATACATTTAACCTGATTTCCTGGGGCTTTTTTGTAATGCTACAACCCACGGAGACCTCTAGGTGAAATAAATAAAATGAACGGTTTTGCAAATGTGCCGAATTGCATATTAAATTACATTAGTAGCTGCTGGTTTTCATGGCAATAAATCACAATGAAGCCTAAAAAGCAAAAGCCCTCAAGGATTTTTCGCTGTCTTTGCTACACAAATAGCTAAGTGCGTGGGCTTTTCAAAACGCCAGGTCGCTCGTTCAAGTGGCGCTCACCCTGACATGAATGGCAAAAACTGCAGGGCATCGCCTACTCTTGTTTTCTCTGGGAACACTTCAGGTAATGGCCACCGCTTGCCCTATCAAGTGATGAAACCGAAGGGGTGTTCAGAGTAGCTCCAGGTGAACCTCCATAAAGAATAAAAGTGGATGTCCCCAGTGGCCTAGTCAGACATTACTTTTAGGGATGCCAACCTCCAGGTGAGACCTGGGGACCCCCTGGAATTTCAGCTCATCTCCAGACTACAGAGATCAGTTCCCCCGGAGAAAATGAATGATTTAGAAGAATAAGAAGAGTGGATTTATACCCCGCCCTTCACTACCCAAGAGAGTCTCAGAGCACCTTACAAACTCCTTTCCCTTCCCCTTCCCACAACAGACACCCTGTGAGCAATGTTCCCTCTAAGCTGTGGAGTCCTGTGAGCAAAAATTCTACCTTATGAGCTACTAGCATTAAAATTGTGAGTGAGCGATTTGGCTCCTGCATAAATTAGTTTGCTCTGGAGTCATTCTTCCTGGGCTAAGACAAAAATGTGTGAGCCGGAGGCTAAAAAACTGTGAGCTAGCTCACACTAACTCAGCTTAGAGGGAACACTGCCTGTGAGGTAAAAGAAGAAGAGATTGGATTCATACCCTGCCCTTCACTACCCGAAGGAGTCTCAGAGCAGCTTACAAACTCCTTCCCCATCCCCTCCCCACAACAGACACCCTGTGAGGTAAAAGAAGGAGGAGAAGAGATTGGATTTATACCCCGCCCTTCACTACCCAAAGGTGTCTCAGAGCGGCTTACAAACTCCTTTTTCCCTTCCCCTCCCCACAACAGACACCCTGTGAGGTAGGTGGGGCTGAGAGAGCTCTTGACAGAAACTGCTCTTTTTCAAGGACAGCTCTTATCAGAACTACGGCTTGCCCAAGGTCATCCAGCAGCTGTAAGTGGAGGAGTGGGGGATCAAACCTGGTTCTCCCAGATTAGAGTCCGCACACTTAACCACTACACGAACCTGGAGGGTGGACTCTATGGCCTTGTGCCCCACTGAGGTCCTTGCAGGCTCCATCCCCAAATCTCCAGGGGTTTTCCAACCTGGAGCTGGCAACCCTACTCCTGTCTCCTGCTGCTGGCCGGAGGGAACCTGGCAACCCAAATTACTTTTGAGAACAGGCAATACCTTAACAGCAGGGCAGTGGAGGGGGAGGAGCTTCCGACGACAACATCCTTAAGCATGTCGGTTTGTTTTGGTCTTATGAATTGCCAGGCGAGGCGAACGGAAGAAGTTCAGGGATGGCTCAGAGGAGAGGCCGGCAGATCACCAGATTGGGATACACCCAGGCCTGTTGCCAGGATTTTTTAAATTCAGGGGGCCTTTAAATAAGTCAGGGGGGAACCCCGCACACACACACACACACACACCCCAAGGGGGCACCACAAATAAAATACAAAATTGGAAGTTGGGAGGCCTGGGGGCTGGATGGGAAGTTGGGGGGGGCCTTGGTAGTAAGTCGGGGGGCAGGCCCCGAGATGCCCCGCTGTAGCTACGGGCCGGGATCCCCCTGCAGTGGGTGTCCATAGTTGCAGATAGTCTCCGCTGTCCCCTTTCTCCCCAGCAGTCCCGTCTCTGACCTGGGGGGGGAAATTAATTCCTGCACAGAGAAAAAGCTAGTTGGATCAGCGGGCAGCAGGGAGGAAACGGATTGGGCCTCTCCTTGCCTCTTGCACAAGAGGAGAGGGCCACTGTGAACAGAACAGGTCTGTGGGCTCCAACCTGGTGCTTCTCTCGGACTGTTGCATTCCCAGTTCGTCTTTGCATGCAAACCCCCCCTTCCCTTCACCCACACTTTTTTAGTAGAGATTTTTGGAATTGACTTGCTGGATTTGGAAGCGTGGCTTGTGTGTATTTCTCCCTTTACCTTTACCGCCCTTTTCTGCCATCCGTCCCATAGTGGCCTCCGCCCCTCCGCAAGATCATTGGTGGAACCCATCCTGCTATTAAGGAAAAGTGAAATTGACAATGAGCGTGTCAGTTTTTAAAATTCACTTTTGCTACAAAACTGGCAGTTGCAGGACTCCCTTAAGAAAGCGTATCAGTTTCATACACCCCTTCCTCTTTGGGGGTTAAGCTTCAGTAACATCCACTACTTTCGGTGCTCTTCTCCCACCGTGGCCAGTCACAGGCAGCTCTGTACATATTTCGCCCAAGAGCATAAAATGGACCCATCGGAATTTAGCAACACCTGCGTGGCAACGCTTTAAGGAGCTGCATTTAATTCCAAAGGGTGGGTCCAACCCTGCAGTGCTCTGACATAAACAGGGCACTTTGAGGACGGACTTTTCCTGCCTTCCCTAATAATGGGTCAGCTGGCTTGCAAGAAGCTGGCAACGTGGGTACCGTGGGGCCCGCGGGCACCTTTTCTGGAACCCACCAAGTGTTTTTAGGACCTGGGTGGGGCCAGGTAGGGCCTTTGCCCAGCAAGGCTTCTGATTGGCTGTTGGAGGTTTGATGGGCTGTGCAGATTTCTAAAAATGTCGCTTTGGTAGCAGCTCCCACCGCAGCACAAAGATCTACACCGTGTGACTGAAGAGAGCCAGTTTGGTGTCGTGGTTAAGTGCGTGGACTCTAATCTGGGAGGACCGGGTTTGATTCCCCACTCTTCCACTCGCAGCTGCTGCATGACCTTGGGCAAGCCACAGCTCTGTCAGAGCTGTTCTCTCAAGGGCGGTTCTCTCAGAGCTCTCTCAGCCCCAACGACCTCACAGGGTGTCTGTTGTGGGGAGGGGAAGGGAATGGAGTTTGTAAGCTGCTCTGAGGTTCCAAGTGAAGGGCGGGATAGAAATCCAATCTCCTCCTCCTCCTTCTGTGGCAACCATTTTGCAGCTGGCTCCACCCCCTGTGTGAGCCATTTTGTTGCGGTGCCCACCGTGCCGTGTCAGAATTCCAAATGGGCCCACACGCTCAGAAGAGTCAGAGAACACAGGGCGAGACTATCTCTATGCTATGAGTCAGGGAACACAGGGCGAGACTATCTCTATGCTATCCGTCACAGAACCCAAAGGAAGCCACATTACAGGAGAATATCACCCCATGCCTCGTGTTTCGTAATAGTTACTACCAGTGCCTTTTAGTCAAAATGCGTTTCCCCATTTAAATTTATGCTCCAAGTTTTATTATTTAATCGATGAACAAGCGCCCAGCTCCGAGCCCACATCTCTTGCCTGGTTTGCCGACACATGTTCCTTGCTCGTTCAAGCTTCACTGCCTCCCCCTCCTATCCTTATAGCTCCTTTAAAAGGTGCAGGTTAATTAACCAATCCATCAACATCTCAGAAAGAAGGGGGAAAAAATTAAAGTCAACTCACTCCAAAAATACCCAAGTGGACGGAAAAGCAAAATGCAGTCAGGATTTTAAACCCCGAACAAGCTTGGTGAACCTGAAAACGAGTCGGAAAGTCAATTTGCTTCAGACGTGATTCGTCTACTTCTGACAATTCCACAAACATGAAAATCCATTCCCTTTCAGCTCTTCCCTTAGTGTTGCTTAAATGTTTTCTCCCCAGCCGTCCTACGTTAGAACAGCAATCTGAAACAGAACTGAACAGATAATGAAGGAGCAGGCAAGGACACGACAAATTTAAGGAGGGGGGTTGTTGTTGTTGTTTTTTTAAAAATGGATTTGTCATTAAAACAGATGGCATATCTTTCAGATGAGATTTGATCTGATTTAACAGCCTGCTGGTATTGGTAACACTTGACTAAGTTATTGTAATGCTAACAATAGCTTTAATAAATAGGTCCACGTTCCGAGTGATGAAACTCGGTTGGGACCAGGGGTCATTTCATAGAAAAAGAGTTAGGGGAACTCATTAGCATAACTCATTAGCATATGCCACACCCCCTGACATCAGGGGCCCGGCGGTGGACCTGCAAGGCCGGCGGGAGTGCGAGGAAGCCCCGCCAAGGCCCTCCCTGGCCCCAGGCAGGCAGGGGTGGGGAGAGGCGGGGAGGAAGCAACTTACCCTCCCTCTTCTCCTGCCTCCTCCTGGCTGAATAAGGGTCGGAAGCGGGGCGGCCAGAAGCAGGGGGTGGAGCTTTGTCATGTGCCCCGCCCCCTGTACCTCACCCGGGGGAACTGCGATCCCCCACGTTCCGAGTGATGAAACGCGGTTGGGACGCTGTACTTTGAGCTGTAGGTTGTGTGTCATTTTGGGAGAATCTTGTCTTACCCTAGAGCCCGGCAGTGGCCGTAATAGTTTTTTCCCTTATTCTGTTCTGCATTGCCAAGGCTTTTAGCATCTGAAAGCTGTTTCCAAACGCATATATACAGACTCAGCTGCACCGACAATAATATGTTCATTTATGTGTGACTATTAGGTTAGTGCCTGTTTTTGCTCTGTCAACCTGAGCGGTCTTCAAACACTTGTCTAAGAAAGATACTGCTTTTGAAGCGAGTTAAATCTCTTAGGCTCGTATCCCCCCTGTGGGACAAGGGACCAGTGGGTCTGATTTTCTCTGCCTTTTTATAGTTTGATGTGCATGCAAGCCAGTAGCTGACATATAGTCATGTATTGATTTTGCAGTGAATGAACCTAGTTTGATAGATGAATGAAAGGAGGTAGTTTGTCATTTTATAGAGAATATAGGTAGAATTCTATAAAAGCAATATTGTCTGTGCCAAAAGCCTTAAAGTCACGGCAAGTGCCTTTGTAGTTCAGCTGCTCTGAAGGATGTTTATGGCCCAATACTTTTGTTGTTGTTCAGTCGCACAGTCGAGTCCGACTCTTTGCGACCCCATGGACCAGATCACGCCAGGCCTTCCGGTCTTCCGCCGTCCTCTGAAGTTGGCTCAATTTCATGTTCATTGCATGTATGACACTGTCTAACCATCTCATCCTTTCCTGTCCCCGTCTTCTTTGACCTTCAATCTTTCCCAGCATCAGGGTCTTCTCCAGTGAGTGCTCCCTTCTCATTTGGTGGCCAAAGTATTTGAGCTTCATTTTCATTATCTGGCCTTCCAGGGAACAGTCAGGGTTGATTTCTTTTAGGATTGACTGATTTGATCTTTTTGCAGTCCAAGGGACTCTCAAGAGTCTTCTCCAGCACCATAGTTCAAAAGAATCTATTCTTCGGCGCTCGGCCTTCCTTATAGTCCAACTCTCGCAGCCATACATGACTACTGGGAATACCATTGCTTTGACCATGCGGACTTTTGTTGGCAGGGTGATGTCTCTACTTTTTATCATGCTGTTTAGGTTCGCCATTGCTTTCCTCCCAAGGAACAGGCGTCTTTTAGTTTCATGCAGTCACAGTCTGCGGTGATCTGGGATCCCGATACTACACATAAGAAAAACATTTCAGAGGCCTGGATGTTCCCAAACAGCATCCTCCTGTGTAATTGCCAGGCACCAGGCACCAGGATGCCTGTTGAGAGCCAAGAGCAATGTTAGATATCACACCTTATCAGGAAACTCCCCATTCTATACAGATGCTAAAGGTCCCTGAAAGATGCCAGAAGGAGACCTCAATGTACCTTAATGTTCTTGGGTCACGTAAACAAATGCAAATGCCTGTAACTCCAGCCAGTATCGGGGTGCACCAATGAAATGATGTCAACTCAAACGATGCTACCTGTTTTAGATCCAATTGTGTTTTTGCCCAGTTGTAAACTATTATGATGTCATTTGGTGTATAAGAACTTCTGCTCTTCCCGTTGGGACCAGAATACAGCTAGGTGTCACTGGGTGCTGAGGTATCCAGCCCTGTATTTTCCTGTCATTGCAATAAACAGTTAGAAATCCAACTCACTGGTAGAGATGTGAAGGCCCGGGGAAAAAAACAGAAAAATTCAGGAAAAAAACCCGTTTTTTCCCCATTTTTTTCCTGAAGCCTTTTTTTGTTTTTTCCCGAAAAATTGGAAAAATTAAATTAAAAAATTGATTATGGAACGTTTTATTTTAACATGATGATTAAACTATTTTAAGACAAGGTGTTCAAATATTTTCCAAATCATTTCTAAAATATATATATATATGGTATCAGATTGATCTAATTTCTATGCACTGAGGACAAGCAAGTCCTAGGTTACAAACTGAACTCTAATGCAAGAATAAGATGCATTTCTTCCTTTAGGAGGTGCTATTGTCAAAAGAAAATAAAAAGGTTTCAGTTTTGTTTTTGCATGTGGGTGGGTATTCTGTTTGTAATAATTGTTTGGCTACACTATATTTTTAATATGCTAGTTGTGATAATTTCATGCCAAGTAAAAATGTCCATAGTCGTATTTTATGTTCCTAAAGTAACAGAATGACTTTCAATCTAGAAAAGACAAAAGAAATGCTAATGTAGCATTTCTTTCAATTTTTCCGAAAATTTTCGTTTCCCCCCGAAAAAAAACTGGGAAAAATGGGGGGGTTTCCGAGCTTCAAAATTTCCGGAAATTTTACATCTCTACTCACTGGACTCCGACTGTGGCATTCCTTACCTGGCCCTGGGAACACACGGGGCACAGAGATTTCTGCAACCCCTGCCTTTCCTCCTCCTCCTTGCCTGAAGTGGACAGTAAAGTCCAAGCTACTCTATAACATCTGCACACAGGATTTAGGAACATATGAATCTACCTTGTATAGCATCAGACCGTTGGTCCTTATTGTTTCGTGTGAGAGCCTTCCTCTGCCTGTCAGAGCAAAGTGTTGCCATTGGTAGACTGGATCGGTGAGCTCTAATCCAACGTTCGTATTCTGAGGGGGAAAATGAGCGAGTGAAGGATGTTTATACCAGAGGGAACAGTTAATGAGGGAGCACAAAGTGGTTTTCAAGCTTCCAAGGAGCTTACTGTAGGGCCCTTTGGAAAGTACCAGGATTTCTTCATTGAGAACGTGAGAACAGACAAGTTGTTGGAAAGATAGTGTGCCCACTGCTAGCTATCTTTTGCATCAGTATTCAGCATATCCCAGAATCCCCTGCAAAGTATTGGCATTCCATAGTCAGTAAGCACATCTTTTGCATCAGTATTCAGCATATCCCAGAACCCTCTGCAAACCATTGGCATTCCATGGCCAGTAAGTACAAGAAGAGAAGAAGAGGAGATTGGATTTATACCCCGCTCTTCACTCAGAGTCTCAGTGGCTTACAAACTCCTTTCCCTTCCCCTCCCCTCCCCTCCCCAGAACAGACACCCTGTGAGGGAGGTGGGGCTGAGAAAGCTCTTTCCAGAACTATCCTTGAGAGAAGAGCTCTGACAGAACTATGGCTTGCCCAAGGTCATCCACCAGCTGCAAGTGGAGGAGTGGGGAATCAAACCTGGTTCTCCCAGATTAGAGTCTGTGTACTTAACTCAAGTGGTTAAGACGCTGAACTGCAGGCTGTGGAAGGTCAGTAGTTCAACAGTTCGAGACCCGAGTGCCGTATGACGGCATGAGCTCCCGTCTCTAGTTTCAGCTCCTGCCAACCTAGCAGTTCGAAAGCAAGAAATTGCAAGTAGATAAATAGGTACCACTTCGGTGGGAAGGTAACAGCGTTCCGTACGCCTTGGTGTTTATTCATGCCGGCCCCATGACCACGGTAATGTCTTCGGACAGCGCTGGATCTTCGGCTTTGAAACGGAGATGAGCACCGCAACCCTAGAGTCGGATTTGACTGGCTTTAGAGCAAGGGAACCTTTACCCAGAGGTCATTTCGGGGAGGAACGCGGGGGAACACAGTTTCCCCGGGTGAGGTGCAGGGGGCGGGCACATGACAAAGCCCCGCCCCCTGCTTCTGGCCGCCCCGCTTCCAGCCCTCATTCAGCCAGGAGGAGGCAGGAGAAGAGGGAGGGTAAGTTGCTTCCTCCCCGCCTCTCCCCACCCCTGCCTGCCTGGGGCCAGGGAGGGCCTTGGCGGGGCTTCCTCGCACTCCCGCTGGCCTTGCAGGTCCACCGCCGGGCCCCTGATGTCAGGGGGTGTGGCATATGCTAATGAGTTATGCTAATGAGTTCCCCTAGCTCTTTTTCTACGAAACGACCCCTGCCTTTACCTTTACTTAACCATTACACCAAACTGGCTCTCAACTTTTACATCAGTATTCAGCATATCCCAGAACCCTCTGCAAAGCATTGGCATTCCATTGCCAGCAAGTACAAGTTTCACAGCGCAGCTACTCAGCACAGAAAATGGTCTTTGAAGGTAGACAATCAGAAAAACTGTTCATATAACACTTCTTCCTTTGTCTTAATGGTGTTTCCCAAATATTTACCATACTGGACAGAATGAAACAAGGCCTGTCACTACATCTTAGTGTACTTTGTAGAACTGATGTTACCCTGGTTGACTGTTACGTTTCTGTTAAGTGGATGAAATGTTTGGATTTGGGGATATGCCCCGCTGCCTCTGTGAATATTAGCAATGTTAATTGGGTTTGGGGCTGTCTGGCTTTGTGGGAGGCTGCCATTAGCTTAATGCAGCTTCTGTGTCCTCAACAGATTGCAATCCCTTTTGTTCTTGTGTCGTGTGCGTTTGAAGCTGTTCAAGTGACAACACAGCTATCGTCTAAAAGGTACAGTAAATATGTCAAGCTTTGGGGCTCATTATGGGGTGGTGGTGGTGAGGGGTCCAAGTCCAACCATCTCCAGCTCCTGTTTTCTAAATCCCTGAACTGGATACAGCCTGTATCTCTGTTCACTCTTCAGGGAATTCAGGATCATCAAAACTCTGGAGGGGTTTCCCCCCGAAATTGGGGAAAAAAATCTAGTAACAGTAGCTGTATTCTTACAATGCAGCTTGTATCGCTGATAGGCATTGGGTTGGAACATAAGTACCGCCAGCAGAATTTGAAGCCCGTGGAGTGGCACTTTCCTCCTGAGCCACCTGAAAGTCTACTCAGGGGGTGTCGAGACCCCAGGAAACTGAGAGGGGGGGCACGTGGTGGTCTGCAGGGGGAGGAGGGAATTGCCAGAAATCCCCTTCCTATAGGAATAGGAGCCAACCCTTTGAATAGTACTAGTCATCTCCATCTCATCCACAGTACTGTGTTACTTTGAAGTTCTGCGCAAACATAAATAAGGCACGTAGAAAACTCTCGCACACCTAGGAAATGCAGTTTATCTGATGTTTTCGTTTTCTGTGTACTGAGGTGTCTTTTTGTGGGCAAGCATTCAGATGTTATTTATTTGCGTTTATATAAATATATGTGCATCCTGCTTTTCTACCACACTGGGCCCTCTAAGAGCCTTACAAAGCAACACGTATGAGCAATACAAAATTGAAATTAAAACTGACCACTCAACAGGCTCCCAGTCAGACCTCAGATTGATCGACTACGAGGGTATTGCAGCCTGGCGCCGGTCCCATTGGCACAGCTCACACAGGGCTACAGGCTGCAGGTCGTGAGTTGAGAACTCTTTGGGCCTTGCCAATAAGGCCTCTGTGGCCAAGCCCAGACTTCTTACCTGCAAATAAGGAAGGGCAGACGCTCAGCTCGGGTTTCATTCCACTTGCTCAGATGTTCCAGTAAACCTCCCCTGCACATGATTTGACCACCTGGATTGAATACGAGTCCAATGGTCCCTCTAAGCTGTGGAGTCTTGTGAGCAAAAACTTTACTTTGTGAGCTACTGCCATTAAAGTTGTGAGCAAGCAATTTAGCTACTGCATAAATTAGTTTGCTCTGGAGCCCTCCTTCCTGAGCGGAGACAAAAATGTGTGAGCCAGAGGCCAAAAAACTGTGAGCTAGCTCACACTAACTCAGCTTAGAGGGAACCCTGAATACGACCCAGCGATAGATTGGTCAAGCAAGTCTACTGATAGTGGACCTCAAAACTTTGATCCTGACCCAGTTCAAAAGAGCAAGAGTCCAGTAGCAGCTTAAAAGACTTAACAACATTTGTGGTAGGGTGTGAGCTTTCATGAATCACTGCTCACATCCTCACGAAAGCTCATCCCCTGCCACAAATGTTGTTAGTCTTTTAAGGTGCTACTGGTCTCTTGCTCTTTTCTGCTGCTACAGACAGACTAACACAGCTCCCCATCTTGATCTGACCCAATTCAGACACTTCCTAGTCAGTGACAGTGTGGTAGAGCAGCGGAATTCGCTCTCCTTTCCACCGTGTGGCATAAGTCAGGTGTGAGACTCAACAACTCCAAACAGAAGACCATTCGTGGGGCCAACCATTAATCAAAGAAAAGAGGAGGGAGACACCATGTAAATTAGACTTCTGCATATCTGGGGCTCTCCCATGTGGAAAGACTGCCGTTCGATAAGTGCCTGAACCAGACCATAGTTTGCTATTTCCTGCTGTTCAACAGAGACGTCTTTAAACTATCATTAATGTTGTCTGAAGAGCTTGATGTGTTCACTTTTCTGTATGCTGTAACAGAGCGTACATTCAACCTGTGGACTGAGGTTAGTCAGTTGTGTGTTCAGCCAACACTTTTTGCTGCTGACAATCCTAAATGGGATTTAACAAGCGATCGTGTGGGTGGTCTCTGTCAGTGTGCACAAGAGTGTGTGTGTGTGTATGTGTGTTTATTTCTCTGTGACATTGCTGCGAAATGTTTTGATCGTAATTTCAGGGATTTGATGGGATCCAGTTGTGCCTCTGGTTTAGAAGCTTGTAAATTAATCTGCACGGAGCTGCGGTGGCTCAAGTGGTTAAGACGCTGAACTGCAGGCTGTGGAAGGTCGGTAGTTCAGCAGTTCGAGACCCAGGTGCCGCATGACGGAGTGAGCTCCCGTCTCTAGTTCCAGCTCCTGCCAACCTAGCAGTTCGAAAGCAAGAAATTGCAAGTAGATAAATAGGTACGACTTCGGTGGGAAGGTAACAGCGTTCCGTGCCCCTTGGTGTTTAGTCATGCCGGCCACATGACCACGGAAATGTCTTCGGACAGCACTGGCTCTTCGGCTTTGAAACAGAGATGAGCGCCGCAACCCTAGAGTCGGATTCGACTGGCTTTCGAGCAAGGGAACCTTTACCTTTATCTTTTAAATTAATCTGCAAGAACATGGCTTTGTCACATGGTTAATGGACTTGCAAAGGTATCATTGACTTAGCTGATGCTCAGGTAACAGGACCAGATTCTGTTGATAATTTTGCGTAGTGCTACGGTGTGGCACATTTTAATGAAATTTCACACCACAGCTGATAGCAGCCTTATAATAATAATCTCACAGATAGCATTATTATTATAGTTAATGACCCGTTTCAGTTTCCTGCTACTAGGTCAGCTGTTTGCCGCATTCTTTCAGTGCAGTTCCCGGAACAAACCAGTCATTAGCGATTTACAGCAGTGTCCGCGTCGCCTAATATTTCAATTACGTAATGAAAAGATAAAGATAATGAAGATGTTTTTAGCAGGATTTCACATCATTTGCTCAGAGTCCGTCCCATTTGGCGAAATCTGCTTTTCGGAGCACACAAAAACGATCTTGTGTACCCAAGACTCACCTAACTGGTTTTGTGTGCCTGGAGGCAAAGTGGAAAAACCAACACTCAGCCATTCATGGAACTGGAGTCTGTCTCTGAACAGCCTTCCCTACAGGGAGACTGCTTTGTCATCCTGGAACAAACTGAAAAAACAGTGCTCTGTTGACCTCCGGCCTGCCCCTGCTGCTCCTGAGTTGTTGTGGGTGCTGGGCATTAGTGCTCTGAGTGGAAACTTGACTGGATGAGTGGAGGGGAAATGGAGTGGTGGGAAATGGCTGCAGGCAAGGGCTCCTTCTAAGGAGGGCTCAGCCGCAGAAATAGGTTGAATGTGCAGATCAGGTTTTACGCTGGCGTGAAAACGTACAAAACGTGCAAAAATGAGTGTCTGAGCACGTGCAGTGGTGTTAGCTTTTCTTCATTTGAATTTCCTCGGAACCGTGGCCGACGTTCCCAGGATTCTCCCCGTACGTGGGGCTCATTGGGCCATGGGCACCCTGCAGCAGGCGAGGGCATAGCACACTCGGAGTGGTGGGGGTCCATTCCTGCCTCTCTTACAAACCAACCAGGATGCCCAAGCGCAAAGTTCAGACCTTTTGTGTACAGGGCCGGCTCTCTCACTAGGCCAGCTAGTCTCTGACCTAGGGCGGAGCTCCGAACAGGGCGCCAGCTGCCCTGCCGCCCCCCCACCAAAAGCCCCCCCTGCCCAAAGCCGCTGCTACTAAAACTCATCTCGCACATGCTGCTCTGTGCCGCTGTGCGCCCGTCCATAGGGCACTCCTGCCCGCCCGAACTTATTCACGGAGCGCCCATTGGTCCCGATTGCAGATTTGCCACAGCACTATGAGCGCCCGGCCTCCGTCGGCTCGGTGCAGGCGGGGCACAGACAGTGCCCCCTTCCAAAGCTGAGCTCCCTCCAGGGCGGGCGGAGTGGAGAAGAAGTGAGCCTCCCCCCCCCTTCTAGGAACGGGTTCCCCGCAAGGGGGCCTGAGCAGTAGACTCCCCCCCCGGCGGCCTGGCTAGAAAACAGACCCTCCCGGCCAACCTGAATTCCCGGCGGCGGCGGTGGCAGCGGCTGGCTTTCTGTTGGGCCCGGCCCGGGTGGGCAGACAGGCGCTGGCACTTGGGGGGGGTGGAGGAGGGACTGGCACAGGGCAGGCGGCCAGGTGGGCGAAGGGGGCGGTCCCAAATAGGAAGGCTTCCATATCTCCAGGCCGGGCCTGGAAGTTGGCAACCCCGTACTTGGGGCGCACGGGTGGGGGGGCCGCCAGAAGGTAGCCCTGCCTAGGGCGCAAAAAACCCTCGGGCCGGCCCTGTTTGTGTAGAAAGCATACAGTGAGCCTTTACTTGGCCCCTTGTGGCAGGGATTCATTTCCCTCTTCAGGCCGACAGGGAGTTCCTTCACTGCCGTCCTTCACCTTCTGTCATTCACCCCAGGCTTCACCTTGCTTCCCTCTTTAAGGCCCTCCCAACCTAGCCGTTCGAAAGCAGGAAATTGCAAGTAGATCAATAGGTACCGCTTCGGTGGGAAGGTAACAGCGTTCCGTGCGCCTCGGTGTTTAGTCACGCCGGCCACATGACCACGGAAACGTCTTCGGACAGCGCTGGCTCTTCGGCTTTGAAACGGAGATGAGCACCGCAACCCTAGAGTCGGACTCGACTGGCTTTTGAGCAAGGGAACCTGTTTACCTTTACCTAACATCTGGATAGGCCCCTCTGGCCAGAGGCTACCTCCTCTCCATGATCCCATGTCCGATGTAGGCCTGGGATTCGATCTCCCCCAATAATGGCTCTTTGGCCGGCCGGCCCCACCCTATGGCACTGGTCTTTGGCCACAGTCTTCCCACCAATGTCCTCGGGGGGGGGGGGGTTCCAACCCCTGCGTGCCACTGTCCCTACTCACCCTCTGCCTCAGCTGCACTCCCCTATACCCCAGTTGCTGCTGCCAGATGACCTCTAACCCTGTAGCCCTGGGGGTTACTCCCCCCCCACACACACACATTGTTGTCCCTACAGACTTCACAGACCTGTGCAGTGGGCCAGGCTGAGGGATTACAGGCCCCAGCTGTGCTGTTCTTGGCTAAGTGGGGACTTGTACTCAGGGCTCCTCGTTCATTCTGTTCTCCATGCACCACTGGCTGGCCGTGTTCATTTGCTGGCTGCCCAGCGCACCCGCAACAGGACATGGGGCTTCCCGTGAGGCTCGAGATCTGGCACCACTTTCCTCAGAGATCTGTCTCTGGCTCCAGCAAAGAGTGAACTGCCGTTTAGCGACACCCTCTCGGTGATCTGACGTCAACAACAATAATGCAAAGCGGGTGGAGCTGATCGCCTTCGGCTGCTGAGGCCTTGCTCGCCAGTCTCTCCCACACCTTTTTGTAACAGAAGCGCGTGCGCCATCTGGAGACGTTGTTGGGCTTCGCTTCCTCGCGGCCGCCTCGGCTGGCCCCCGGGTGACTCCATCTTTGCTAGCTGCCCTGAGTCTCTTGGAAGGGGACAGCGTGAGCTGCTCTCAGGGGAATCTTCTCTCTCTCTCACGCTTGTTAGCAGTGCTTACCTTCAAGGCCCGGGTTGTTTCTTCCCCCACACTGGAAGTCAGATGCAAGATGGCCCGGCTCCTCCCAAGTATTTGGGGTAGCTTTATTAATCATTCTTTGGGCTCACAGCCAGCTTCGTTCTAGTTGTTCTTCTGGGTCTCCAGGGTTGGCTAAGCTCCGCTGTGTCTGTGTGCGTGTCTCGGGGCCAGCTGATTGGAGCTCAGCCCTGAATTTGCTTTAGGGTTGCCGGGTCTTACCTGGCTGCTGGTGGGGGGGCGGGATCCCGTCCTCTTCTGGGAGTCGCCTTGCGTGCATGCACGAAGCCTGTGTGGCACTATAATGTCACCCAGAGGCAGGGCTCTTTTTGTAGGAAAAAGCCCAGCAGGAACTCATTTGCATAATAGGCCACACCCAACAGCAGAAACTCATTCGCATATTAGGCCACACCCCTGACAGCACAGCTCATTAGCACATTAGGCCGCACCCCCATGTTACCAGAAGTGTGGTCATCCAGCCACACCCACCTTTTGCTTCTTATTCTGTTTACCTTGTTTGTTGTCAAAACCCAGGGCCTTTTTTGTAGCAGGAACTCCTTTGCATGTTAGGCCACACACCCCTAATATAGCCAATCCTAATGAGTTTCTGCTGTTGGGTGTGGCCTATTATGCTAATGAGTTCCTGCTGGGCGTGGCCAACTCGGGAGCCAGCCGGAACTCCGTTCCTGTGCGTTCCTGCCCCAAAATAGCCCTGCCCAGAAGTTATGTCATTGTGCAGGGCACATTGGGCAGGATGCTCTAGCATTTAGGCAAAAAAAAACCCTCTATGCTCACCATGGAGTTTTTGTCCAAATCCTAGAGTGTCCCCCATATGTGCCTGGCGCAGTGACATCTGGGTGATGTCATCGCATCAGGCGGGATGGGGCTCTTTAGAGGTGGTGGCCGATTGGGCCCCCTGAAATCGGGGGAACCCTGCCCCCATCAGGGAGATGGTAACCCTAATTAGCTTTTGATAACTATGTTGGTTTATTAAAGCTCTCCTCTTAAATGAACCCGGATCTCTCGTTTCAGTTCTTTGGGAACGTCTACGGACCTATGGAGCCCCCGGCCATGTTCCATAACACCCCCACCACACCTTTGCCTAGCGCCTTCTGTGATGTGTGAGAGATAAAAGCTTCATAGGTTAGCGAAGCAAGCCCCTTTTAGTAGATCAGTATGGCAACTTCCGCCCTAAAACCTCCCTGCTTCCCAAAATGGTTCTAGCAGAAGAGAGGCATATTTCACGTTTCCCTGTTAGTGTTCGTGAGCACAAAAGTTGGCCCTGGCCACACAACTCGACGTCTCGAAGATCTTTGCTTTCTTTCTTGCAAAACAAGTTTTCCTGTCTTAAGACTGTAAAACTAGCCTTGAACTGCAGGTAAACAAGGCCTGGTGGACTCTTAGGAATCCGAGGGGAAGTTAGGTAAACCTCTCCAGTAACTTAGGCACTTCCTGTGAAGCACTCCTTGACCTCCCTCTGGTAGAATAGATTTTGTAAAACTAAGGAGCAGTAGCCCTGACCTACCTTGTCCCATCTCGGAAACTGAGCAGGGTCAGTATTTGGATGGGAGTGCACCAGGCAATACCAAGGTCACTGTGCAGAGCCAGGCAATGGCAAACCGCTTCCGAATGTCTCTTGCCTTGAAAACCCCATGGGGTTGTTGTAAGTCAGTGGTAGCTTGATGGCAAATGGGGTGGGGTGGGGTGGGGGGAACCTGGCTTCATTTAAACAGGTCACAAATCTTAGTTTCTCTTGGTACCTAATTTATGGGACTGGGGGGGGTTTGCTTTGTTTGGTTTTTTTGCACCGGGACAGTATGTGCATAGGCCTAGGCAACCTTAATGTGTAATACTAATAAAACAGTTCAAAGGAGAATGGCAGTGTGCCCTGGGAACGGGGCTTTGTCATGTTCTTGGAATCCCGTGAAGCTTTGTTACTGCACTGTTGAACTATGAATTATGCTCTTCCTCTGACATTCTCTCTCTCTCTCTTTTTTTCTCTCCCCCCCCCCCCAGGCTTTTTCTCATCGTTCTTGTGATTTCAGACATTATGGCTTTGGTAAGCTACTGTTGGACATTCTGTGCAAATAAGATCAAAAACCCAGAGAGCTCCGCTAATTCAATCAAGACAGATCTGAATTCGTTTCAGACTTCAAAGTTCCTCGAACTGGGGAAGGGAGCGAGAGTTGAAATCCGGCATAAATTGCAGAGAGAAATCCACCTCCCCCCCCCCCCATCGCAATCCCTTGTACCTCTTCTAATGAATGCATCAGAAGAGACGTAATCTTTATTACTCCCGTTCCTTCCCGTGTGCTATTTTTAAGCTCGCATGCCTCGATTTTCATGTATTTCATCCTGGATGTTAAGATCTGTGAGTGGAAGCGAATGCCAGATGCACCTGGGTGCCTAGTTTAATTTTTCATCTCTTTTTGGAACAAAAGGAAAATATGTCACGGGCGGCTTTTTTGTTTGTTTGTTTCCGAAGCAGAGATGAAAATGATCGTGGGAAGGCTTACGAGGAGGGGGTAAAACTGTAAGGGTGGGCTGTGAGGAGGAGAAGCCTGCCTTAATGACCCCCTTGTAAATCGGAGATCAGAAAATTATCAAGACCTTAACGGCCCCTTTAAAAACGCGAGCTGTCACATCGGCGTCCCCCCCCCCAAAGCACATTCATTCCATCCTTGTGTATTTTCGTGTTCTCAAATGGCTCCAAGGAAAGAGCTTTCAAAGCAGTGAGGGGTAGGAGGAAAGGGTGGTTATATTCTTTTGCGTCCTCTGTTCCCACACCTCAGTTTCCCCCCCCTGCGGACTTACTTGAAGTGACAGTGCCTTCTGTCACGTTATCTCACGTCATGAGAGGCTACCGCAGAAGAAAGGTACCTGAAGGTAGAGATGGGGGTATTGTCGTGATTTTGACTACAGAGCGGTAAACAGACAAATGTGTCATGCCCCCGTAGTTCTTCTGGGCTCTGATCTAGAGCATCTGCTCTTCCAGTGGCAACTGCTTCAAAACAAAAGCAGTTGCCAAGACACATGGCTGTTTATGCGATCGAAATTGGTCAGGTAATCCCATGTAGGCGAAGGGAAACATTCAGAAGCTCAGAAGCACTTGTCGTTCAATTTGAGGTAATTGGATTCTGACATACATTGCCAATTCAGGAAGGGCAGCATTTATTGTGATTGTTTTCTGAGGAAAAACCGTTTAGACGAACACCCGAGAGAGGCCCAGCTTTACGCTGAGGATTGCTTCACAGCATTGTCTCCCAAGGGTGTGCTGTTGTCGGATTCGTAATTCTAACTGGTCTGAATAGCTTCAGGCTCTGTCGTCTGGGAGGGGGTCATGGCTCAGTGGAAGAGCATTTGCTGTGCAGACACAAGGTCCCAGGTTCAATTCCTGATATCTCCGTTTAAATACAGGGGTGTCGAACATAAGGCCAGGAGGGGCGAAACTGGCCCATCCAGGGCTCTTATGTGGCCCGCAAGCAACTAGTGCAAGGGAGGGAACAGGAGACTGTCTGTGGGGGCGGGGGAGTGGGCGGAGCCACTCCGATTGTGGCTTCGGCATGGCGGAACAGCCTCGTCTGCAGCAGTCAAGCAGCGTGGGAGCGCCGGCCCAGGCCTGCACCGTTGGCTCTCCAGTCTGCCCATGTGGGTTTTCCTTTGCATCCTCCTCCCAGCCCATTTATTTTTATTTATTTGTTTAGACATTTTTACCCCGCCCTCCCCGCAAGCGGGCTCAGGGCGGCTTACAAGGGGCGACAGCCCATGCATAAAATCCAATAAAAGAATAAAATCATAATAACAATTATACATAACAACAATAATAAAGTGCTTCAATAACAAGATGGTCCTGAGTGGTTATGATGGCATCTTCGGATCGGCCCCGTTGAGATACCACTGTCCAGTAGATCGTTCATGCGTTGTTAGTATCACACAAGATAGGCTGAGCTTCCCAGGGCGATCCCAAATTCTGTTGGCGATGCCACCGTTGGTGGTGGTGGCGGCAGCGGCGGCCCCTATCTGAAAGCCTGGCGGAAGAGCTCCGTCTTGCAGGCCCTGCGGAACTGCATAAGGCCTTGCAGTGAGGAGACACCAACTCAGAGTTTACCAGCTGCTGTCCTTTACACAGTTTCTATCTCCTGTACCTGGCATTGCATTTTATGGCACAAGGTCTGACAAAGTGACATTTATGACCGATCCGGCCCTCGTAACAAATGAGCTCGACACCTCTGGTTTAAAAGGATCAGGCAGGAGGTGAGACTCTGGAGAGCTGGTGCCAGTCACGGCAGACAAGACTGACCTCGATAGTTTAATATTCTGACTCGGTTTAAAGTAGCTTCAGGTGTTCGAAATGTTGGAGTGTCTTTAGTGTGTCCTGGGTGTGTGAAGTGCTGTCGAGTTGGTTATGAGTCCAATGTTCCCTCTAAGCTGAGTTAGTGTGAGCTAGCTCACCGTTCTTTAGCCTCTGGCTCACACATTTTTGTCTCAACTCAGGAAGGAGGGCTCCAGAGCAAACTAATTTATGCAGCAGCCAAATCGCTCGCTCACAACTTTAATGCCAGTGGCTCACAAAGTAGAATTTTTGCTCACAAGACTCCACTGCTTAGAGGGAACATTGGTTATGACTTACGGTGACCCTGCGAATTAACCTCCACATTCAAAGGCACTCAATCTCTGAATCCCAGAGCCAGGCAGCAACATCCAGGGAAGGCCTCGGCCTCTATGCCCTGTTGTGGGCCCTCCAGAGGAACTGGTTGGCCACTGTGTGAGACAGGAGGCTGGACCAGATGGACCATTGGTCAGATCCAATAGGGCTCTTCTGATGTCCTTATGTTCTTAAAGACCTCCAAAATGTCCTATCATTAACAGCCTTGCTCAGGTCTTGTGAGCTTCAGGGCCTTGGATCCTTTGACAATGTGACCGTGCTTTGTTATAATAGCATCACTAATATATGAAAATGATGCTTAAGAAGAACTATATGCCGGAGGCCAGAGGGCCAGGCTACGTAAGGGGTGTAGAATGGTCAGCAACAGCTTTTCTGCATATCTTTTGTCAATTTTGTGCCCATACATCATCAGGTTCCCCCCCTTTTCTGCACACGTTTTGCTCCCTCTAGTGGTCGATTCGATATTTCATTGCTGTATCTCCAGCTTATTTACAAACGTTTGAATTGTGCTCATAAATAAGCCGCAGATAAAGCGATGAAATATCGAAGCAACGGTTAGAGGGAGCAAAGCCCATGCAGGAAAGCATGATGTCCAGATCACGGGAGGTGGTCGTTCCGCTCTATTCTGCTATGGTCAGGCCTCACCTGGAGTCCTGTGTCCAGTTTTAGGCACCACATTTTAGGAAGGATGTTGACAAGCTCGAGTGTGTCCAGAAGAGGGCAACCAGGATGGTGAGAGGGTTGGAATCCAAGTCTTATGAGGAAAGGCTGAAAGAGTTGGGTACGTTTAGCCTTGAAAAGAGAAGGCTTAGAGGGGACATGATTGCAGTATTCAAGTATTTGAAAGGCTGTCGTGTAGAAGATGGAGTGGCTCTATTCTCTCTTGCTCCGGATTGCAAGACTAGATCTAATGGGTGGAAATTACAAGGGAGTCGTTACCGGCTAAATATCAGGAGAAACTTCCTAACGGTGAGAGTGGTTGAGCAGTGGAACAGTCTGCCTCGGGAGGTGGTGGAGGCTCCTTCGCTGGATGTTTTCAAGCGGAGGCTGGACGGCCATCTTTTGGGCATGTTGTAGGTATGTAGGGCTATCTTTTGGCTGTGCTCCTGCAGAGTGCAGGGGGTTGGACTAGATGACCTGCAAGGTCCCTTCCAACTCTTAACATTCTGTGATTCTATGAAAAGGGAGGGAAATGCGATACAGACACCCAGGC
>NW_015159801.1:81577-89120 GCF_001447785.1 Gekko japonicus
TCCCACCCTCTCGCTTCCTGATGTGTGAATTGTAATAAGGGCTTACTTGCATATTTAGAATTTCTCCCTTGCCTCATTTGAGTTCCTTCTCTGAATGATAGTTTCAGAGGGGTAACCCTGTTGGTCAGAAGCAGCAGAACAACGTTGTGAGTCCACTGGCACTTTTAAGGCGAACAAAGTTTTATTCAAGGTATAAGCTTTTGTGTGTGCACATGCTGCTTCAGGTACAATGAAATGGAAATTACCAGTCCATACAGATAGGCAGAGGGTGAGCAGAAATCAGCGTAGAGCATAGTGAAGATGTTTAACAGATTCAGGGACCAAACAGGAATAACAAACTTAGGTTATATGGTTACCTTTTGTTTGGGTTTAATTCTGGGGTGGGGGATACACAGTGAAGAAGATAATTATCTCAGTAATTATGACTGAGGGGCAGATCTATCCTTTTTAAAAAAAATTCATATGTGTGTGTGCACGTGGAAGTCATGGCGACCTCTGGTGACCGTCTGTGTGTGCACCTGGAAGTCATGGTGACCTCTGGTGACGGACCAACCCCTACTGGGGGCCTAGAGGATATTCAGGGAGGTGGCTGAGTAAAGAAGAAGAAGAAGAAGAGATTGGATTTATACCCCGCCCTTCACTTGGGGTCTCAGAGTGGCTTACAAACTCCTTTCCCTCCCCCTCCCCACAACAGGCATCCTGTGAGGTGGGTGGGGCTGAGAGAACTCTGACACAAACTGCCCATTTTCAAGGACAGCTGTGCCAGAGCTTGTGACTGACCCAAGGTCACATCAGCAGGTGCAAGTGGAGGAGTGGGGAATCAAGCCCGGTTCTCCCAGATTAGAGTCCGCACACTTAACCACTACACCAAGCCTGCCCCCGCCTCCCGACTGCTGGTATTCCAAGGAGGTCTCCCATCCAAGTACTTGCCAGAGAGTTGACCCTGCTCAGCTTCCGAGATCTGATGAGATCGAGTTTGCCTGGGCTATCGAGGTCAGGGCGGGATGGTGTGTCCTTAATTGTGGCATGCTGCGTGTAATTAACTGAGAGCCTGCCGTTACCCTCCATCCATCTCCTCTCAATTATGGAGGCGACCTTACTGGAGCTTTGACTCTTCAAAGCTTACAACCTGAAACTCCCGTTGGTCTCTAAAGTGCAACTGGACTCAAATCTTAACTGTTCATGGAATGAATGATGCTGTCTGTAAACTGGAGCCTCCCCTGACATGTTTATTTCCCATTATTCCCTTTCAGTGGTCTTTCCTATGTTCAGTCTGCTTTTCACAGTAGCAAACTTATGGGTTCTCCCCCCCCCCCACCAGCACCAAGGGAAAAAAATGGAAATTGCTTTCCATATATTCAAAAAAAGAATTTTCCGGCCTGTTTGGACGTTCCCAGCTTTTAAATAGTCCAATAACCTCGCCAAAGGACACCTTGGTATATTATGGAATTGCTCGAATCTCGGCTGGGAAACAAGCAAAGAAACATGTTCACTAACATGTTTAAAGTAGGCATTTATAACCATTGTTGGGTTGGTGTCGTTTGTTAGTCATTCTTTCTGGAGCACAACCCCGGACTGTCTAGCGGCCACAAAACTTTTTTGTCTCTATCTCTTGGGCCTGTTTTCTCGGAGACTTTAAGGAAGCATCACTCTGAGGTGTCGTAGAACCGTAGTCCATGAAACCATTCAAAAAACCTGTTCCAATTGCAGAAGACAACCATTTTCTTTCTTTTTTTAAATAAACTTTATAACTTTTAAATTTAACAAAATCAGAACGTCAAATAGAGATAATACCACACAGAACATACAATGAAACAAGATAATTGCTTAAACAAGAAGCAATAAAGCAGGCATCAGTAGAAAATTTGAAAACATAGAATTATAAAAATCTCTTTACACCTGTGATTATATCACAGTGTAGAAATAATCTCCATATACCTATTGGGAATAGTGTTCGCGGGTACAATAGTATCGGGAAATGCTGCTTCTAACTTATAAAGCTCAGCCTTTGTTTTATGCCAAATGGTAACCATTTTTCTGATGCAGTTTGCAAAAGCTTCTTTCCTGTAGTCAGTTTAGTTTGGGGCCCAGGCAAAGGTCAGCATTTCTTAACAGGAATAATTCCTATGATTATGCCTGTTGGACTTTCCATGACTGCTAATCATTGCACTACTTCCTTGCTGTATTTTATACCGTGTCTTGTTTTGGCATTTATATCCCTGATCTATTTCTGTATTTAATTGACCTGCCATTCCCTCCCATCCCCCCTACCAGATCTTGTTGAGGCTATTAAATAATACCAGACCTCATTACCAATCTTAGCAGTACAACATGCTGTTAATGGCCAAGCCAACATTGATTATTTTCCCCTCCCTTAGCAATACATTTTCTCCTACCTCTTCAGATAATAATGGTAAACTGCACATTGCAATAAACATGGGGCTCCAACTGAAAACACTGAGTCCATGACATTCAGTCAAACTTACTGTCTTTTGACATCACCACATTATTTATTTCCTCATGCTACCCAAGGTATGGAGTGTTACCAAGGTAACATAGAATATAGAAACATACAGGTCAGTTTTGTTGCACATTTTGGAGGCGACACGGATGACCTCCAATGCTAGTAATGGCATGTCCATGTAACTGCGACACGGATGACCTCCAATGCTAGTAATGGCATGTCCATGTAACTGCATCTGCTTCACCCCGAATCTCTTATTAGATCCTCTTCTTTGGTGTAGTGGTTTGGTGTAGTGGTTAAGTGCGCGGACTCTAAAATGGGAGAACCGGGTTTGATTCCCCACTCCTCCACTTGCACCTGGCTGGATGACCTTGGGCAAGCCATAGTTCTGTCAAAGGTGTTCTTGAAAAAGAGCAGTTTCTCTCAGAGCTCTCTCAGGCCCACCTATCTCACGGGGTGTCTGTTGCGGGGAGGGGAAGAGAAAGAAGTTTGTAAGCTGCTCTGAGACTCCGAGTGAAGGGCAGGGTATACATCCAATCTCTTCTTCTTCTTCTTGTTCGAGAAGATGTGTGATCACGGTGTTAAAAGCACTTGGACTGCACAAGCCTTGTTCGGGGCTCAATGAAAACAGCACATTTTTCTAGGTGCTCGGTCAAATAAATACCAGGGCAAAAACTGTGCCAAGAGCAAATTTTCCTTAAAGGGTAATAAAATCCACAAGTTTGTTTACACCAGTTGTTAAGTTTGTTGATCGGCTTCCAGAAGTCAAGAACAGTGTGGGAAAAGAGCGTCTGAGAGTGTGATCGGAATTTTCCAAAATAGGGCTAGCTTGGGTGGTGCTCCCCGGATTGTTCTGCTTGGGGCGGGAGCGGCAGTGACAGCCAGTTTCCTTTCCCACCCTCACCTGCACCCCCAGAAGTCCACAGAGGGGCGTTGCATTCACATAGGGGACATGTGCTTGTACAGCTGTGATTGTGCATAGGCCTTTGTTGTTGTTCAGTCGCACAGACGAGTCTGACTCTTCGCGACCCCATGGACCAGATCACGCCAGGCCTTCCTGTCTTCCACCGTCCTCTGAAGTTGGCTCAATTTCATGTTCATTGCATCGATGACACTGTCCAACCATCTCATCCTTTGCCGTCCCCGTCTTCTTTGACCTTCAGTCTTTCCCAGCATCAGGGTCTTCACCAGTGAGGGCTCCCTTCTCATTGGGTGGCCAAAGCATTTGAGCTTCAGTTTCATTATCTGGCCTTCCAGGGAACAGTCAGGGTTGACTTCTTTTAGGATTGACATAGGCCTAGATACACGGATATTTCCCGAATATTATCTTGGTGATCAACTACACAGACTAAGCCTGCAGTCACTGGGAAATGTGTGTGTGCACCTTTTTTAAAAGGCTGCACCTCCCGAGTAGGTATCATGGGATGTTAGAGGTGGGACGGACACATCAGTTGGCCAGTGAGAGGAGGGACCCATCTTGCTTCTACCTGCACATTAGGGTTGCCAGTCTCCAGGTAGTGGCTGGAGATAGCTGGTCTCCAGGTTACAAAGATCAGTTCCCCTTGGCGGGAAATGGCTGATTTGGAAGGTGGACTGTATGGCATTGTGCCCCACTGACGTCCCTCCCCTCACCAAGCCCTGCCCTCCCACACCTCCACCCTCCAAATCTCCAAGTATTTCCCAGCCCAGAGCTGGCAACCCTACCATGCATCCATGTAGGGAAGAAATATGGGGACAGTAAATATTATTGTATGGCTGCGTGTGTGGTATAGCCAGGAGATCCTAAAATTGTCTGGCAGCCAGACGTTCTAGCTCTTTTAGTATTATGCACCACTAGGTGGCAACCGAGATTTGTTTTCTAGGCCAGAGATGTTTCAGAGTTGGTTTGCCGTTGCCTGCCTCTGTGTCATGCCCCTGGTATTCCTTGGAGGTCGCCCTTCCAAATACTAGCCAAAGCTGACCCTGCTTAGCTTCTGAGATCTGACGGGATTAGGCTAGCCGGGTCAGGACATATGGGGACATATTCTCCGTTGCAGACTATAGATTGTTTTTGGATGCCCCTTGCGTGTGGCAGGGCTGGATCAGAAAGAAGGAAAGGCGGAGTTCCAAGCAGAAGCGTCATAACCGGGATAAGTCATAACCAATGTTCCCTCTAAGCTGTGGAGTCCTTGTGAGCAAAAATTCTACTTTGTGAGCTCCTGGCATTAAAGTTGTGGGCGACCGATTCGGCTCCTGCATAAATTAGCTTGCTCTGGAGCCCTCCTTCCTGAGCTATGACAAAAAATGTGTGAGCTGTAGGCTAAAGAACAGTGAGCTAGCTCACACTAACTCAGCTTAGAGGGAACTTTGGTCATAACTGGGAAAGATGCAGGCTGGTGCCCGTCTGGCTACAAAAAGTGCAGGGGTCTGAGAAAGGTGCGAGCGATACAGTCCCCATTTTGTTGCATCCCACAGTGCCACTGTTATCCCACACAGAGTAGCTGAAGTCTGCCCTTTCAGATTTTGGAGTGGGATGAAGGGCCGGGCCTGCGATCATTGGCCGTCTTTATTTAGACAGCTGCTCTAAAGGAAAGACGGTGTGGTGTGGCAGTTGGAGCACCAGATGGAGATCTGGAAGGGCCCGGGTTTGGATCCCAGCCCCGCCCCAGAAGTTCGCTGGGTGGCCTTGGGTTGGTCACCCACTCTCAGCCTCCCTCGCAAAGGTTCAGGCGAGGTTAAAACAGAGGCAAAGAGAACGACACGAGCCGCTTTGGGTCCCCACGGGGGAGAAACGGGAAGTGTAGATGAAGCAAATAAATAATTCCCATGGGAAATCCATCCCCCTCTCCAAGTTATTGGAAGATGCTACAACCGTCTGTGTACGGGTTGCGATGCGGTGTACCGCCAGCATGTTCTACGATCAATTGTGGGTTTTATTTAAACACCTGTAGCCAGCGCATCAGACTTGATCACGGCGGATGATAACGGCGGGAGGTTCTGACATTTGGACAGGATGACTTGAATGGAAGTCATGTAAATGGCTTTTCAGAGTGCTGCGTGTTGTCATTTTGGGAGATCTATGCAAAGGTCTGCTTGCAGGGAAGACCTGGGTCTGCTGAGTTGCTCCTGGATTCCATGTGTCTCTGTGTGCTTTTGTTTTCAGATGTCTTTATGATAATGGAAAGGTTTTGGAGACAAAGAGTGTGCGTGGGCTTCCTAATGACTTTGAATTCATAATGTGAGAACTGACCTTAAGATATCCGGACATAACCGTAATTTATGTAATGACACCTCTAGGGTTTTATCACCTTTTGTGTCTTTTACGTATGCAGACTCAAGCCCTTGTTTCCTATAAGCACCCAAGTGGACTTTATTCAGGTTGCCTCTTAAGCTTTTAATAGGACCTTTTTATAGAGTGTACTTTTGTGTTTTAATTGGAAGGGCAGGTATATAAAGGCTTCAGCTGCGCTATGCATGGTCCAAGTAAGTGAATCTGCTCATAGTCAGAAATGGGGGAAACAACTGAATAATAATGATAATAATGATGATAATAATAATAATAATAATAATAATATAATAATAATATAATATAAGATTATTTCACATAGGCCTTTTCACCAAATGCTAAATGCCATATAGCTTAAATGCAGACATTAACAAAGATATAGGAAGTGAAGATTTAGTTACAGTAAGCAGCAAGCAAAGGATTGCATATGAATGGAAATCACGTCTTCCCCAAAGTAAAAGCATTTAATTGCACCACATCCCCGTCCCCTGTTCCTGGGCGTCTTGTGACCCTTAGGAGTAGCTTTTTAGGTAGCAGTAAAAGCTGGAGCTTTCCTGGAAAGTAGTGACAGACTTCACGTTCCTGGGATCCCAGATCACCACAGACTGTGACAGCAGCCATGAAATTAAAAGACGCCTGCTTCTTGGGAGGAAAGCGATGGCGAACCTAAACAGCATGATAAAAAGTAGGGACATCACCCTGCCAACAAAAGTCAACATGGTCAAAGCAATGGTATTCCCAGTAGTAATGTATGGCTGTGAGAGCTGGACTATAAGGAAGGCTGTATGCCAAAGAATAGATTCTTTTGAATTATGGTGCTGGAGAAGACTCGAGAGTCCCTTGGACTGCAGGGAGATCAAATCAGTCAATCCTAAAGGAAGTCAACCCTAACTGTTTCCTGGAAGGCCAGACTGAAGCTGAAGCTCAAATACTTTGGCCACCAAATGAGAAAGGAGCACTCACTGGAGAAGACCCTGATGCTGGGAAAGATTGAAGGTCAAAGAAGACGGGGACGGCCAAGGATGAGATAAGGTTAGACAGTGTCATCGACGCAACGAACATGAAATTGAGCAAACTTCAGAGGACGGCGGAAGACAGGAGGGCCTGGCGTGATCTGGTCCATGGGGTCGCGAATAGTTGGACTCGACTGTGCAACTGAACAACAAGAAAAAGCTGGAGCAGCTGGGGTGGGGGGGAGGAAAGTATGGCTTGGATCCCCCTGAAAATTTCCTCTGACGGAAGCATATCAGTCCATGGCATCCTGCTCTCTTATCTCCGCTCTCCCACTGCAGCCCAAAATTTCCCCTGAAATGCTGATCCTGGGGGGGACCCTCCAGGAGACAGTATGAAGAAGGAGTTGGTGGTCTGCCGCAGAAGGGCAGAACCATCAAAAATCCAACCGCCGGGTCTTCAGTGAATAGAGAACTTCCGGGTTTGAATGGAAAAGCTTGTTGAAGAAGGCAGCAGAGTAGTTCTCTCCGAGCTTTCTGCCAGTAGCCTGCCGGCGTGGTGTAGTGGTTAAGAGTGGTGGATTCTGATTTGGAGAACCAGGTTTGATTCCTTACTTCTCCATATGAAGCCTGCTGAGTGGCCTCGGGCCAGTCCCCGTTCTTTCTCAGAACTCTCCCAGCCCAACCTGCCTCACAAGGTGCCTGTTATGGGGAGGTGACTGTAAGCCACTCTGAGACCCCTTGTAGAGAAAAGTGGGGTATAAGAACCAGCTGTTCTGCAGCTGCTGTGTGAGTCCTGGGAATCTTTTCCAAGATTTGGAAGAACCCTCGTGACCAAAATGCACCACAGGGTGGGGGGGGGGG
>NW_015159801.1:89185-98313 GCF_001447785.1 Gekko japonicus
CCCCCACTTTCACTGCAGGAACCTGTGACCCATTTTTGTTCATAAGGTTCCCCTGGCCCTTGTAAGATTTTCCGAACAAACAGCAGGGTACCTGGGGGAAGAGGAAGGCAGGAAAAGATCTGCTAGACCAGCTCCTTCCACAAGCATTTCCACCAGATCCAACCAACTGTATCCACAGCAAAGGTGACAAAATCATAGCTACAGCTGTAAATGAAGCAAGGTCAGGTACAATCCTGTAAATCATATCCTCAATCAATGTAAGTATATGGGGCTGGATCCCGTGTAGATTTCCTCATGTGGGGGGCCAATTTTTGGCTTTTCACCCCTCCTACAGCAGGCTAAATCACCCCCAGAAATGTTTCTGGGGGACTGGACGTGGAAATCTACATGTGATCCAAACCACGGCTTTGTATTTGAATTGGAATACTAATCCAGTAGTTGGTCATAATCCTTTCATATAACAGAAAATGTCTCTTATGTCTGTTGGTTCTGTGGCATATATCTGGGACACAGACTCAACAGATCAAATAATTTATTTTCTTCCCTCCTTCCTTCCCCGGTGTCAGGGCTCAGGTAGGGTATCACCTGATGCTGCCACCACTCTTGTTCCAGGCTCCTCTGAGAAGGCCCAGAGCACCCCCCCAGGCCTTTAGACCTCCCTTTTGGCTGAATAATAGGCGTGAGGACCAGGCAGAGTGAACACTGAAAATAATTTATAGGAGGTCAAACAAACAAGGTGCAGAATAATAACAGTAAGTGGGTGAAAAGAAAAGAAATCAAATCCCCTAACGCGTCTAAATATATACTCTCCCTAGCTCACTATCTCAAGTGGCCTTAGACTACTAGGGTTGCCAAGTCGAAAATCGTCGGGAGCGGGGGACTCCCGTCCGGCATCCTCCCGTCTGGGACACACGTCACCAGGAAGTGACATTATGACGCCGGGCACTCTGGGGGTGGGGCCACGACCATCCGAGGGGAAAACACAGAGTTTCCTCCTCGGATGGTTGTGGCCCCGCCCCCAGCGTGCCCGGCGTCATAACGTCACTTCCTGGTGACGCGCACGCCGGGGTGAGGTTCCCCCCAGGGCCCGATCTGCCAGCGGCGGGGAACGGGCCTCTGGGGCGGGGGTTTCCCCACCCCCCGGGGGGACTTGGCAGCCCTATAGACTACTTACCCTTCCCTCAGGATGAGGGTCTCTTCCCCACAGCAGCCTCAGTCCCTTCTGGCTCTGCCCTCTGGGACGAAGAACAAGCTTTCCCTGTTGTACCAGTTCCTATATTCCCCAGCCCTCTTCTTCCCTATTGGTCAGAATCGGCGCCAAAACTACTTCCCAAGTCCTTCTGGGGTTTGTAGGCCCAGCCTCCCCTACTGCTAGCCAGGCTCCCAGGGCCTGCTAGGCCTCTGGTGGCACAGCCCAGATCACGACACCCAGCCTTATCTTTTCCTTATGGACCTCTCTGTTCCTCTCTTGTGCACGATGATAGTTCTCTTTTACAGTTTAACATCAGATGTTCTACCCCTTCAAAAAAAGTGTGACCTCCTAGGAGTGACATCCATTTCCGAATGTGGCGGGAGGCGGTTCATGTCTGAATGCTTCATCTGCTTAAAAAAATTAAGAACTCTCCTATAAATAGCCAGCATGCCACAGAGAACAGCCTGGGCATATTTTCTGTGTGCCAGAAGAGAGTGTGTGTTTATGTAGAAGAAGAAGAGATTGGATTTATACCCCGCACTTCAGTACCCGAAGGTGTCTCAGAGTGGCTTACAAACTCCTTTCCCTTCCCCTCCCCACAACAGACAGACACCCTGTGAGGTTGGTGGGGCTGAGAGAGCTCTTGACAGAAACTGCTCTTTTTCAAGGATAGCTCTAATCAGAACTATGGTTTGCCCAAGGTCATCCAGCCAGATGCAAGTGGAGGAGTGGGGAATCAAACCCGGTTCTCCCAGATTAGAGTCCACGCACTTAACCACTACACCAAACTGGCTCTCCAGTTTGGAAGTGTTCAGGCATCCTCCTGTCTCGCACCAGCACTGGGAAGGAGCACAGTCCTAAGATAACTTTACAAAACGGTCTTTCTGAACTTTTAAACTTGATCTTAAACACCGAGGGTTCTCCTGCTCTGCTGTGGTTTCTCCCGCACCCGTGCCGTGCCTCCTCGCCCTGCGGCTTCGGTCCTTGCTGATTTATATACGTTCTTATTGAGTCTGCCCTGAGCTAAGATGAAGAAGTTGTACGTTAGATATTACCGGAGTTGTGGACTTAGGCTGAGCCAGGAGAATAGTGACGTGAGAATATCTAGCCTTGCCAAGCTGTCGTAAGTAGATACTGCCTTTTTTGATAGTTGTCGTTCAGGAAGCCTGGCCCTTTTTTTGTTTCCTTTTAAAATTACAGCGCTCCTCCCGGCACGAAAACTAATTTTCCAGGCCAGTCCGCCCGTGGGCACGGCAGTCCTCGTTCCCGATAGCCTCGGCTCTATTGGCAGGCTGCCTTTATGTGATAACAAATGGAGCAGGAATTGCTTTTAATTGCATTCTGTCGGAAGGGCAACTTCTTTTCCTACACGGCCTTTTTGGTGCAGCTGGCTCCAGCACGGCCTTATAAGGAAGGAAGAAATCCCACTTCCGTCCCTGTTTTGCTTCCCCCCATAAAATGGCTTAGGAGGCCTGCTGGGGCGTGATGGCTTGCAGGGACCATCGCAGAGGGAACGCTCCTCCTGACTTATGTCCAGGGGTCATTTTGTAGAAAAAGAGGTGCAGGAGCTCATTAGCATAACTCATTAGCATATGCCAACCCCCCTGACATCACCGGAAGTGTGTCAGAAGGCAACACCCATCGCTCAGGCTCCCAACACCCACTGCTCAGGCGCCACTGGACTGTTTTGGATAGCTAGCTATTGGGGGGAGGGGAACGTGCAGATCTGTCCTCGCAGAGGAGGGAGAGCTTGTACCTGAATAAAACTTGGTCTTAAAGGTGCCACTGGACTGTTTTGGATTGCTAGCTATTGGGGGGGGGACGTGCAGATCTGTCCTCGCAGAGGAGGGAGAGCTTGTACCTGAATAAAACTTGGTCTTAAAGATGCCACTGGACTGTTTTGGACCGGGGGGAGCTTTGCAACTTACCTGGCTGCTTCTTGCTCTGACTGAGGGCTGCTGGGAGCAGGGGGTGGGGCTTGTTGCATGTGCCCGCCCCCTGGGCTCTTTACTGCCGGAGCTCCGCTCCTGTGCGCTCCTGCAGGAAATGACCCCTGCTTATGTCATGTTCCTGCCTTGATCTGCAGGCCACGAGGACCATTTCCGCAGTAGTGAAATTCCCCACATTGGTGGTTTGAGAACAGGGCATTCTGTGAAATTTCCCACAGTGGATTTTCCCTCACCAGGCGCAAACCTGAAGTTTTCTTCTCACCTCACACGTTTCAGAACTCGTTAAAACTTGGGGATTCCAAAAAACATTTTTTAAAGGTCAATGCAGGGGATTTCACTGCTGCAGAAATGGTCTAGGCGATGTGCTTGTATGCGTTAATTGGCATCCTGGCAGGAGAGGAGAGAGCAAGAGCTAAGAGCAAGAGAGCCCACTCCCATTGGGATCAATCAATTATACCACTTAGCAGAGGTGGCTTCCATGCAGGGTTTTTTTCTTCCGCTGGAGCACAGCGTGCCCCCCCACTCTTCTGGGGAGCTCACATACCACATCAGGCTCCTTCGAAGCACAACTCGTGGGCTCCCAGAGCACCAGAGCAAAAAAAATAAACCCCTCTGACCCTGTGGCAGCTGCAGACAGAGACACCAAGAAGTGAAAGTTGACAAAGAGAACTTTTTCTTCCTCTCCCAAAGTTCTAGAACGTGAGGGCATCCAGTGAAGCGGATGGGCAGTAGGTTCGGGAAGGACAAAAGGAAATACTACTTTACGCAGAGAGTGATTAGAATGTGGAGTTCACTGTCAGAGGATAAGAACATAACATAAGAGATGCCAGTGTTGGATCATGCCAAAGGCCCATCCAGTCCAACACTCTGTGTCACACAGTGGCCAGAAATACCAGGTGCCATCAGGAGGTCCACCAGCGGGGCCAGGACACTAGAAGCCCTCCCACTGTTGCCTCCCCCCCCCCCCCCGCCCAGCTTTTAACAACTGAGCTGCAACTTATATGCAGAGAATAGGGCATTGCCTAATGGGGGGCAGGGGGGTGAGTCTCATTGGGTTGGCATTTCTGCAATAAAACAAGGAAGAAGATAGGTGTGCTGGGGGGGCAGTGTGCAGGAACAGACATAGGGCTGCCAGATGGCTTCAACAAAAACACTGGATACACTTGATAATTTGCTGACTTCTAGATATATAACCCTGACCTGGGTGGCTCAGGGTAGCTCACTCTTCTCAGATCTCGGGAAGCTTAGCAGGGTTGGCCCTGGTGGGTACTTGGATGGGAAACCCCCCCCAAGGAAGTCCAGGGTCATGATCTATGCCCCCACCTAAACTGTGGGGTCTTGTGAGCAAAAATCCTACTTCCCCACTCCTCCACTTGCACCTGCTGGATGACCTTGGGCAAGCCATAGTTCTGATAAGAGCTGTTCTTGAAAAAGAGGAGTTTCTGTCAGAGCTCTCTCAGCCGTACAGGATTACCCACTCAATCCAGTCCACAAATGCGAGGAAATCTTGCACTTTCAACACATTAAACAACAACCCAAGAGGTAGGCTATAAATCCAAACTCTTCTTCTTCTTGTCTCTTTTCTAAGCTGAAAAGTCCCCAACACTTCAGCCTTTTCTCGTAGGGAAGGTGCTCCAACCCCTAAATTATCCTGGTTGCCCTCTTCTGTACTTTTCCCAGCTCTGCAGTGTTCTTTTTGAGATACCTTGATCAGAATTGCACTCTATATTCCAAATGAGACTGTATTATAGGTCTATATAGGGAGGGGCATCGTTCTCTATACCTTGTTCTCCTCTCCTGCATTTTGTCTTCACAATGACCCTGTTGAGGTAGGTGAGGCTGAGTGTGTCTGACTGGTCCAAGGTCACCTAGCAGGCCTTTGTGGCAGAGTGAGGATTTGAATCTGGGTCTCCCAGGATCCTAGTCGGACCCTCTACCCACTACACATATTGTCTTCAGTGTTCCCTCTAAGCCGAGTTAATGTGTGCTAGCTCAGAGTTCTTTAGCCTCCGGCTCACACAGTTTTGTCTTCGCTCAGGGAGGATGGCTCCAGAGCAAACTAGTTTATGCAGTAGCCGAATCGCTCGCTCACAACTCTAATGCCTGCAGCTCACAAAGTAGGATTTTCGCAGGGACCATTCATTGTCTTCCTATGAATTCTGAAGCCATGAAGTCCTTTTTAATTTTTCGAAATAACTACAGGATAAGAATACTGATGGAAATTGTCATTAAAGAGCTGCATTTTTTTTTGCCATAAATATGAAAACAACTAATTTGCTCCTGACTTTGGAGAAACAAGGAAAGCTCTCCATGGAATGCTTTTAACCCAAATCCAGCTCTGTCTCTCTTCATTTTTGAGCAGCCCTGGATATAAAAGGTAAAGGTTCCCTTGCTCGAAAGCCAGTCGAGTCCGACTCTAGGGTTGCGGTGCTCATCTCCGTTTCAAAGCCGAAGAGCCAGCGCTGTCCGAAGATGTTTCCGTAGTCATGTGGCCGGCATGACTAAACACCAAGGCGCACGGAACGCTGTTCCCTTCCCACCAAAGTGGTACCTATTTATCTACTTGCAATTTCTTGCTTTCGAACTGCTAGGTTGGCAGGAAAAGGTAAAGGTTCCCTTGCTCAAAAGCCAGTCGAATCCGACTCTAGGGTGCAATTCAGCCCGGGCAGCTGGGTTGCAAGATTAGGTTTGTCTCTGAAGAGAGGTTCCTGTTATCAGTTTGTTGGAAGCCTTCCCGTGAGCGGCAAAGTCCAAAGGGTGCTGACCTGGCTGTTCAGCCGGCCCCTCCTGCACTTTGACGAAGGAGATTGAATATTATCAGCGTCTGAACTTGCACCTTCTTTGTAGAAGGGCAGCAGCTGGCACAGGCTCATAATGTGCTTTTTCCATTTAGCTGTTACGAGGGTGGGGGGAGAGGCATCTATCTTTTCCTCTCTAATAAGAGCAGCCTGGCTTTCTTAATATAATTTAAAACTTTGCCGTCCCCTTCACTCTCCAGCTCCTTGAGGCAATCGGTCCTCTTCACTAAGGAAATCTTGGAGATAGTTTTCTTCATTTGTGCCACTCGCTCGTCCACACATCTTCGTAGTGGTTCAGAAGCTGAAAGAATTGCGTTTTTCATAAGCAGAGCGTTGACTTTGGCTCGTGGCCACAGTCTGTCCGATCTTAGAGGTGCCTTGCATCAGAAGAAAACACTTAACTAAAGTGTTCCGATCGTGTTAATTTAACACTCTGCAGTTAAACAAATTCAGACTTGCTGTGTAGGGAGAATTGCCTGTGTCCCTGAAGAGGGGTTATCAGAAGGCACAGACGCCTGCATTAGGGAGTTAACTGCCCATCTCAAGGAGTTTTGCGCATTCAAAGATCAAAAGCTCATATAGGTCTGAAAGCAAGTAGCCTGATTAGTTTGGAATTGGTACAGAATAGCTGCAGTCAAACGACAGGTTTGGCACGCTCTGGCCCTGCCTCTAATTAATCCAGGGGGTTTTTTGTAATGGAGATTTTGATCAGACATCAGACCCTGAACCTGCCTCACCGTGCGCTCACTCTGTAGTTGACTGTTCAGATTATTGCTGCACGGTCAGACAGCATCCAGACATGCAGAAAACTGTTCATTCGATGCACCAGTTCATTTTGACAGCTCTGCGATCCCTCTGCCAAGTACTGCAGCCCTTCTCGGCCTCCTTCGCATGGCCTCTCTTCCTTGGAATACATGGGGGTGGGGGGAGTGCAAGCACCATGCAGATTTCCATGAGAGTAGTCCCATTGACTTCAGTACATTTGCTCTTGCGTCAATCATGGGATGCTCTCAAACAATAACTCTGAAGCAGAAACAAGAGGGGTTTTGGGGGTGGGATTTGTCACTCAAGAACAACTCCCCCAGGGGCTCCCAATCCAGAATGACTACTTGATGGCCTGGATGTCCAAGTGGTGCTTGACAATGCTAGGGTCAATTATGCACACGTCACTACATGATTGGGGGGGAGCAGAAATGGATGGGAAAGTTCACACTTCCCAATTGGCATGAGTTCACAACAGGGGAGTTCAGACATCCGGAAATGCGGGATGGAAGCCCCAACATCCATAAAGACCGGACTTTCCCCAGTGCCGAATAACTCCGATTCCAAGGT
This sequence comes from Gekko japonicus, assembly GCF_001447785.1. Lineage (NCBI taxonomy): Eukaryota > Metazoa > Chordata > Lepidosauria > Squamata > Gekkonidae > Gekko > Gekko japonicus. The sequence goes on from NW_015159801.1 coordinate 96,457, forward strand.
GGGTCAGAACAGGATGCCAACAACTGGGGAACGGGAGGCAGATGTCACTGTCTGACATTGCTGGTGGGATTGTCCCCGAATTAAAAAGTTTTGGACTACGGTCATTGCTGAAATAAAGAAAATAACTAATTATGAGATTCCAAATACACCTGCATCTCTTTTGTTACATTTTTGGCCAGGTCTGAAGCGGTCTAAACAGAACGAAGAGTTAATTTCTACTATGCTAATGGCTGCAAAAAACGTAATTGCTTTAAATTGGAAATTGTTTAAGGTACCAAATCTGTCACAATGGAGATCTAAACTGTGGGACTTGATAGTTTCAGATAAAAATCGCTATGCAATTAATAGCTTTTGACAATCCGAAATGTGTTAATAATTTTTTTGAAAAATGGTTTGTGTTTTTTTAATATCTTTCTGCTTGTCAACCCCGATTATATGCACTACCTCAGAAATATAGAGACTTTGTGTTTTATTAACAAGTATTGTGCGTATGGATAACATTTGTTTATTAGATGCTGTTGAAAGATACTGTATACAACTAGCAAGTAATACAGGATGTAAAAATATATAAAACTCAATAAAAATGCTATTTATAAAAAAAATAAATATGGAGGGCAACAGCAATGACATCGGATCAAACTGCTTGTCTGACCGCAGCCGTTGTCTGTTTTCTAGGGAGGGGTTGTGGCCACTTCCCTCTAAGCTGTTAGTGTGAGCTAGCTCACAGTTTTTTAGCCTCTGGCTCACAGATTTTTGTCTTAGCTCAGGAGCAAGCTGAGCTATGCAGCAGCCAAATCGCTCGCTCACAACGTTAATGCCAGTAGCTCACAAAGTAGAATTTTTACTCACAAGACTCCACAGCTTAGAGGGAACATTGGTTGTGGCTCAGTGATAGAGCATCTGCTTGGCATGCAGAAGGTCCCAGGTTCAGTCCTTGGCATCTCCATGCAGTTGTTGTTGTTGTTCAGTCGCACAGTCGAGTCCAACTCTTCGCGACCCCATGGACCAGCTCCCGCCAGGCCCTCCTGTCTTCCGCCATCCTCTGAAGTTGGCTCAATTTCATGTTCGTTGCATCAATGACACTGCAGTAGGTGATGTGAAAGGCCTCTGCCTGAGATGCTGGAAAGCCGCTGCCAGTCTGAGTAGACAATACTGATCTTGATGGAGTCCCAGGGGTCTGATTCAGTATGAAGCAGCTTCCCGTATTCGTGTGTCTTTCTCTCGATGTCTCTCTCTCTCTCTCCCTCCCTGACTGGTTCTGATGCAGAGGAAGTTAGTCATGATGAACTTGTATTGGGCAGGTCAATTGCCACCAATGTTCCCTCTAAGCTGAGTGAGTGTGAGCCAGCTCAGTTTTTTTAGCCTCCGGCTCACACATTTTTGTCTTAGCTCAGGAAGGAGGGCTCCAGAGCAAGCTAATTTATGCAGTAGCCAAATCACTTGCTCACAACTTTAATGCCGGTAGCTCACCAAGTAGCATTTTTGCTCCCAAGACTCCACAGCTTAGCGGGAGCCTTGGCTGCCATTAACTTGTCTTTCATGTTGGTGGTACTTAAGCATGTTTGGTGTAGTGGTTAAGTGCGCGGACTCTAATCTGGGAGAACCGGGTTTGATTCCCCACTCCTCCACTTGCACCTGCTGATGTGACCTTGGGTCAGTCACAAGCTCTGGCACAGCTGTCCTTGAAAAAGAGCAGTTTGTGTCAGAGTTCTCTCAGCCCCACCCACCTCACAGGGTGTCTGTTGTGGGGAGGGGAAGGGAAAGGAGTTTGTAAGCCGCTCTGAGACTCCAAGTGAAGGGCGGGGTATAAATCCAATCTCCTCTTCTTCTTCTTCTTCTTCTTCTTCTTCTTCTTCT
>NW_015159801.1:98583-121486 GCF_001447785.1 Gekko japonicus
TCTTCTTCTTCTTCTTCTTCTTCTTCTTCTTCTTCTTCTTCTTCTTCTTCTTCTTCTTCTTCTTCTTCTTCTTCTTCTTCTATAACTTATTCTAGATTGAGACCTCTGTGTCTCAAGCTCCAGCTAGCATGAGGATCTTGGTTGATTTTGTAATCTGTGCCATGCACTGTCAAAGTGTTCTGAAACATGGAACTGAGCTGTATTCCTCCCTGATTCTCGAAAACCTGATATCAAAAAAAAATCCCTAATAATCTAGTAGTCACTCTCTTGCTAGGTTATAAGAAGTAAAATAGGGCCACAAGCAACACAATCTGCCTGGTAGTTTCTATTGCCCTGTTTAGGAGTAAATCCAGTCTGTGTCATTCTGACCCAAAGCTGTGTGTCTGTGTCACGGGCGGCAGCTAGAAAGGTTCACTAATGGCCGCCACCACTCTGGTATGGGTTTCCTCGGGAGGGCCCGCAGCACCCACTGTTATGTATTCACCGTATTAAATGTAATGTTAAACTGGAGACCTTAGCCAGGATTCTAAGCTGGAACAATCCTATTGGCTAATGCTTAAGTGTAACCAATCAGATGCAAGAGAACTGTGCTGGAGGGAACAAACCTGATTGGACATTATTGTAACAATACTATTGGTCCTTAACTATTCTAAGGCGTGGCTACATCAGCCCGGGATAGTTTAAAAGGGAGCTATGCGCCACTGTTTGTTGTTGTGTGTTATTCTGATGTTCCTGTTGTTAATAAAGCTGAATCGCTTACTTACAACGGCATTGAGTCAATACTTGACACCCACCCTACCCCTTTATGCACTCCTCCAGGAGTTTTCCCCTTATAAATGACTGAACGAGGCATGAGGCCCCAGGCAGAGTGACAAACTAGTTTTGTTAAAGAGATGCAACGATAACTGATTCAGTAATGCGTAGGGAAACTGAGCACAGTGAAGGTAGATAAACCAACAAATAATAAATCCTAACATGTCTGACTATACTGTCCTAGTCTTATCTAGGTACTTGGTCTCAAACTGACTCACCCCTTTTGGATGTGGGTTCCTTCCTTTTGCAGCAGCCTCAGCTAGGGCTGCCAGGTCCCCCGGGGGGGGGTTGCCTGCTCAAAAGGCTGCCGGACCAGATCCAGCTGGCGGGGGGAACCCCCCCCCAAGTGTCCGGATTGGGTTGATGTGCCTGGCGTGATGATGTCACCCAGAGGTGTCATAGAGTTTTCAGGAAAAATGCTAGAGCACCCGCGTCTACGTGCCTAGCATGGTGATATCACTTCTGGGTGATGTCATTGCAGCGCACGGACAAAGTCCTGGAGCGGGAGCTTCTCCCCCTGCTAAGGCTCAGGGCGGCTTACATGAAAGTAAATACATAGATAATTAAATTACCATAAAAGCATCTAAAAACAGTTCATTATAAAACAGTGCAGTATCATAAAGTGCTAGCAGTGTTGCTTTAATTTCATAGCGATGGCGTCACCATATGAGTGCATTCAATAGATTATCTAGATGTTCAGCTCGCTGATCTTTCCCAGATGTAATCGATATAATTGGCAGGCAGAGGCTGTCAATTGCAAACCAAGGGCCAGGGCTCTATACATCCAGATTGTTGTTGATTATAGACTATCTAGATGTTCAGCTCGCTGATCTTTCCCAGATGTAATCGATATAATTGGCAGGCAGAGGCTGTCAATTGCAAACCAAGGGCCAGGGCTCTATAAATTTCAGTTGTTGTTGATAGATTATCTAGATGTTCAGCTCGCTGATCTTTCCCAGATATAATCGGCAGGCAGAGGCTGTCAATTTCAGTTGTTGTTGCTAATGGTGGTGGCTCCTTAGTTGAAGGCCTGGTGGAAGAGCTCCGTCTTACAGGCCCTGCAGAACTATAAAATTAATTAATAATTAATTAATAAACGGTTGATGAATGGACCTGTCTGGTGGTACAGCGATCAAGGTTATCTCGCTTGAATTCACGAGTGAATTTGGTCTCTGGTAAAGCTTCTCGATTGACGGTCTTTTCCCCTTATTAACCAGTATTTTTCTGTCTGTCTGCAGCATTAGCCACTATGTTGTGGTCATGTCCTTCACCATCTTCTTGATGCTTTTAAATGGACTGTCCCAGCTGCTGACCACAAAGAGACTAGAGCTGTGGGAAAGGACCAAGCACCATCCGTTGTGACCACATGACTGGACTTTTTTTTTTTTTTTTGGTAAAACCTTCAGTCAACCTGAGGAACGAATAAAGTTGACTTTCAGGAATCCCTGGAAAACTTGATGCTACGGATGGTACCTTGACACCCCCTCCCTTCCTTTAGGATCTGAATCTTATTTTACACACACACACTCACACACTGGAGTGCATCGTAAGGATGACCGTCGCGCTTGATAGACCACTTCTGAATCAGACGGTCACCGGGACATCTAAGGAATCACCCTAGAAAGTATGGCAAACTCATTCCAGAGCCTGTTGCCTGTAGCAAGCGTTTTGCCCACTGGGTCTCCCAATCAGTGTTCACTTCTGGAATCAGTAATGGACTGAAGTGTGGGAAGATCAGCGTTGCTCCGCTGAGCGCCGTTGCAGGTCTTTGCTTATGGAAAGACCCCTTTTGAAGTCTTTCAGATGTGAAAGAAGACCGGGCGGGGGAGTCTAATTATGCTATTATTTTTTTAAAGGATGTACGTATTTGTTTACATTTTTAGGAGAATTGTTCTTTTTAATAAGGAAGTGCTGTGGGTGGATTTTACATTTTGTCGCTGTTGTTTATCGAGGGCTTCCCTCTCTGGCACACCTGGAAGCCCCAGATCTATCCACGGATGCAGCCAAGGATGAGATATGGTTCCCTGTCCTTCTGAGGAGCTCAGAGGAGTCCCCTTTTCATCCTGATCCTCTGAGTTGCACTAGAGTGAGAGACAGCGGCTTGCCCAAAGGCGATCAAGAAGATGCGCAGAGGAGGAAGGACTGAAATCTCTCCCTGTCCTGACGCATTGTTCGCCGCAACGAAGGGAAAAACCAGCCAAGGCCCTGGGAACCTGCGATAGGATCTCCCATCTCTTTACGTTTTCATAAAAAGTAGGGGAGTCTAGTGGGGGAGGGGAGGTTGATTGGGGACCGCATTGGTGGGGGAAGGGGTTTCAGTTCATGCCCACTGTCCCATTTCCACATGGCTTATTTGACCGCCCCCTTCCAGGGGGCTCCCTGGCCTGGCCTGCCCCCTTCCAGGTGGCCCCCTGGCCTGGCCCGCCCGCCTCGGAGTTGCCGGGGGGTCACTCTCCAGGCCTTCACTCTGTAGAGGTTTTGGCTGTAGTGGGCGTGGCCAACTCTGAAGCCAGCCGGAACTCCGTTCCTGTGCGTTCCTGCCCCAAAATAGCCCGGTCTCCATTCCCACAGCATCATGGTTCATTCGCATGCACTCCCAGGGTTCCCCTCGCTTTTCGCTGATGTTTCTCAGGACTGGGTTCCTGCAAAGCTTGGGAAAGAAGGCAGCAAAGTTGGATGGCTACCCTGTGTGTGGGGAAGTGTGGGCTTTCCACGTGGCAGCCATTTTCCCTGTCCCAACGGTGGCCATTTCCTACGCACACCACCCTGTTTTTTTTTAATTGTCAATTGGATATTTGTTATAACATTAACAATTTGTCTCTCAGGTTCTCTGAATCCCCAGCTTTCATTAAAAATAAGCCTCTAGCCTCTTTTGTTACGGAGATATAAGGGGAAAGGGATATTTCCTCAAGAGGCTTTTAAAAATGAAGGCTGGGAATTCAGAGAACCTGATAGATACATGTTATAATGTTATAACGATATTCAGCTGATTTTTTATTGTAATTAAAAAGCCCTGGTGCTATGAGGGAGTCGCTACTAGCAGGAAACTGGAGCAAGAAAACTACATGAGCCTGTCCCTGTGTAGCAAACACCTATGAACACCTACAGGATCTGGGACTAGGGTATGTCATCTCTTCTACCAATGTGCCTGACAACAAGGACATCTTCCGCAACTCTTCTGTTTATACCCCACTTTCAGAAGCAGGTACAGGGCTTTTGTTGAGCCTCCAAGGCTTTGGGAACTTTCCCACCACAGTGCTCATTGTCTTTTAAGCATTGGACAAAGTCAGTTTAATTCGTAAAGGTAAAGGTTCCAACTCTAGGCGCACGGAACGCTGTTACCTTCCCACCAAACTTGCAATTTCTTGCTTTCGAACTGCTAGGTTGGCAGGAGCTGGGACTAGAGACGGGAGCTCACTCCGTCATGCGGCACACTCAGGTCTCGAACTGCTAAACTACCGACCTTACACAGCCTGCAGTTCAGCGTCTTAACCACTTGAGCCACCGCAGCTCCAGTTTAATTCTTACAGGCCTTGATTTAAGTTATTTATCCTGTCTTGTTTTGACCTCTTTCTGATTTTTTTTTAAACTGCTGGTTTTGAATTAGAAACGTACCCTGTCTATTTCTCCTTGTTTGTTTTTGGTTTTAGGTAGGGGTTTCACTGATTTAGCCATTTGTCTGTTTTTTATGTTTTCACTGTTAATGATTTTGCTGCTCTTTCTGTTATATTGTTTTAGCACATGATATAAATCTCTACAGGAATATTACGGGGAGAAATATTTTAAATAAATAATGGGATTGAAACCAGTTCTTGTCAAGCAATTAGCCAAAAATTCACTGTGTGTTTACTGATTGCCTCCTTGGCTGCCTTTTTGCAGATCTTCTGCTTGCCTCATTTGAGAACAGACAGCATACGTGTTTAGCAGGGAAATGTTGCTATGTCCCTCTAAGCTGTGGAGTCTTGTGAGCAAAAATTCTACTCTGTGAGCTACTGGCATTAAAGTTGGGAGCGAGCGATTTGGCTGCTGCATCAATTAGTTTGCTCTGGAGCCATCCTTCCTGAGGGAAGACAAAAACGTGTGAACCAGAGGCTAAAAAAACTGTGAGCTAGCCCACACTAACTCAGCATAGAGGGAACACTGGCTATGACCCAATGGCATTGACCATTGTCTATAACTGTGTCTTTGAAATTAGGCTGGAGGGCACCACCACATGCCAAGAGACCTGTGCCTGCCCATACCACATGCTCACAACCCCTGGAAACCCCCCGCCCCAAGTTCTGAGCATAAATTCTTCTCATCATCAACTGCACATGGCAGCATCACCGTAACTCTATGGAACCATAGCAGACCCATGAAATGTACACGCCACATTGGCAGCCAGGACTCGTGCTAACATTGTATAGATGCCACACTCAATTCCATTTAGCTTTTGGGCAATAAAGCTGTTGAATGTAGTCATCCCAATAGACACATTGGCTGTGTGAAACGAGATACTAACATCCATCTCTTCGTCTGCCTCCAGGCATTGCGTGGTGGGAAAGCAATCATCCACATTTCCTTTAAATGGTTATTCAGTGGCAAGGCAGTGATTCAGGTGAAGGCTAAGTTCACACAGGTTGGGTACCACACTTTCAGTGTGTTTTTGCAGCTGGATTTTCCTGTGTGAAACAGGAAAGTCTACTTGCAAACAATGGCTAAAGTGCATTGAAAGTGCATTATCCAACATGTGTGAAATTAGCCAAAGTCTCACAGTGGTGGCTGTTCCCTCAGCTAATCCATGCACCACATGAACTCTTTTTTTCTTTTTCTTTTTTAAATCCCCGGAGGGATATTTTTTATTAATTTTTATAAGACTAAAAAACTACAAAGAAAATATAAGGAAAGGGGGTTACATCTAAGGATAAAGGATAGATAACCACACTACACTAAAAACCCAAGAGGAGGAGATCATATCCGTGTTAATCTACGTGTTATTAATAAAAGTGTTAGTACAACAATATACTTGTAGAGTTCTTGTTTCTCACGGCTTCAATGTTAGTATGTTAGTTGTTGTGAGAGAACCACATGTACTCTTGAAACAAGGAAACAGGCATAGGCAGGGGTCATTTGGGGCCGGAGCTCACTGGAGCGCCATTCTGGCAGCCCAGGAGCAGGCACAAGCCCCACCCCCAGCTCCTCTCTAGAGTAACACCGCAGTAGCAACGAGACTCTAGAGAGGAGGGTTTTAAAGTTTAAACCCCTTCTCTCTTTGCTTCCCCCCCACCCCGCCTTGGCAGGGCTGGCTGGGGAATCAAAAAGGGGGGTGGCATCTTCAAAAGCCTCCCCTTCCCTTCCCCAGCCGGCCCGCCAAGGTGGGGTGGGGGGAAGCGAAGAGAGAAGGGGTTTAAAGTTTAACCCCCTTCTCTCTGCTCCCCCCCCCCAGGGAAGGGAAGGGGAGGCTTTTGAAGATGCCTCCCCCCTTTTGCTTCCCCTTCTGACATCACTTCCGGTGATGTCAGGGGGCGTGGCATATGCGAATAGCCTATTAGGTATGCTAATACACTCCTGCAGCTCTTTTTCTACAAAATGACCCCTGGATAGGTATTCAGTGCCGTAGATAAAACACTGCAACTACTGTAAAAACGTCTCGTCCCAGTTTCACAGGAGTTAATATCTTACCAAGTGACACAAGCCACTCAGATTTTCCAGAGCAATAGCAGGCAATGTGGCGCTTGTATGTAAGTTCTCTGGGTTTCATTAAATGCGAGCCCGCCACGCCTGTAAGCAGATTGCTCTCCAACAGACAGAAACCCCAAATGTTTAGAACAGAAATAGCATCAATGAGTGGCATTTCATGTAAATGCGTTTAGTTTTGCGTAGAGCTGCCAGCTCAGGGTCGAGAAACTAAATGTGTTTAGTTTTGCATAATTAATTCTGTCAATTAGTAAAGTGATTATGCAGAAGATTTGGATTTGTGCGGTGTTATAAGAAGGAGGCTGCCGGCAAAAGATGAAAGGCGGGGACAAAATAAGTGTACATCTATATTGGCATCTAGCAAGATTTGAAAGTTGCATTCAATGACGTTTCTGTTGAGCAGTTCAAACTGTTCTGCAGGTCATGTTCTACCTTCAGTGAAGCCTTTCCATAACGTCATGTCAGCCAAAAAGTCTCATGGGGTTTAAAAGGTTCTAGGACATCTAGGGTGCACCCTTGATTCATACCAGGCCTATCTGGTCATCTTAACCCTGCATGCACATAAGGTTGCTAACCTCGAGGGAGGGGCTGCCACGCTCCCAGAATTACAGCTCATCTCTAAGCCACACAGATCAGTTCTAGGGATGTGCATTCGGTGTTTCCAAGCTGAATTAATACCTGAATCATGCCTTTTCAGCATTAGTTAAGCCGAATCAGATTCTCTGATCTGATTTGACTTACTGATACAAGAATCCCGAATTAATTTGGGAACCCTGAATTTTTCAGCTCCATTATACCCTATGGGAGCTGCAGTGGCTCAAGTGGTTAAGATGCTGAACTGCAGGCTGTGGAAGGTCAGTAGTTCAGCAGTTCAAGACCCGGGTTGCTGCATGACGGAGTGAGCTCCCGTCTCTAGTTCCAGCTCCTGCCAACCTAGCAGTTCGAAAGCAAGAAATTGCAAGTAGATAAATAGGTACTGCTTCGGTGGGAAGGTAACAGCGTTCCGTGCGCCTCGGTGTTTAGTCATGCCGGCCACGTGACCACGGAAACGTCTTCGGACAGCGCTGGCTCTTCGGCTTTGAAACGGAGATGAGCACCACAACCCTAGAGTCGGATTCGACTGGCTTTCGAGCAAGGGGACCTTTACCTTTACCTTTTTATGGGGCCATTATAGTCAATGGCAAATCTCCTAGGGGTATATTCAGTGGGCTGGGGGGGGGGTTTGAGGTAGAGGCACCAAATTGCTGGCCTTGCAAACATGCCCCCTCCCCACACTTCACTTTCTCCTGTCAAGATTCTCTGGGAGAATCTGCTGGGCTCGTATGCCTGCCTTGCTTTCCCCCCACAATTGGAAACAATGGAGGATGGGGGCACCCCACAGGCTCTGGCAGTTACATGGCCAATTTGGTGTCTCTTCCTCAAACCCCCCTCCCCCCAGCCCACGGAATATAACCTAGGAGATTTGCTGTTGACTATAATGGCACCCTTGGGTATAATGAAGCCGGAAAATTCGGGATCCCGAATTTTACTCAAATCCCAATACAATGCCGATATTGGAATTCAGGTTTTCAAGGCAAAACTGATTTTTTTTAAGGGTCCAAAAACCCTAAAATCAAAAAATACCAATTTCTATTTGCTTGCAAGGATGTGCGAGAGAAAAAACAAAATCGGTATTTTTCAGGGGTCTTCTCCCCCTGGAGAAAAAGACAGCTTTTGGGGGTGGAAACTTTGGCCTCTTATCCCTGCTGAGCTCCATCCCCTCCCCAAACTTCACCTTCCCCAGGTTCTGCCCCCAAATTGCCCGCAGTTTCTCAGCCCAGAGTTGTCAACCCTCCATGCACACCACAGAGCATGCTCAACACCTTCCTATGGTCAGAGGTCATTTCGGGGGGGATCGCAGTTCTCCCGGGTGAGGTACGGGGGGTGGGGCACATGACAAAGCCCCGCCCCCTGCTTCCAGCCGCCCCACGTCCGGCCCTCATTCAGCTAGGAGGAGGCAGGAGAAGAGGGAGGGTAAGTTGCTTCCTCCCTGCCTCTCCCCACCCCTGCCTGCCTGGGGCCAGGGAGGGCCTTCGCGGGGCTTCCTTGCACTCCTGCCGGCCTTGCAGGTCCACCGCCGGGCCCCTCATGGGGTTCGGCAGTGAAGCTGCAAGGCCGGCAGCAGCGGCCAGGACCGTTGGGGGCGGGGTGTGTGGCCTTATGACACACTTCCGGTGATGTCAGGGGGTGTGGCCTTATGACACACTTCTGGTGATGTCAGGGTGTGTAGCATATGCTAATGAGTTATGCTAATGAGTTCCCCTAGCTCTTTTTCTACGAAACGACCCCTGCCTATGGTTGACATTGGCAGGAGATGGTCAGTAAGGGTTTCTCCACCACTACTGAACTCCTTAGCCTAGGACATACCACCATGGGCTCAAAGCAACCGAAGTCATCCTGACAGCTAGTGGCTGTTCCTCCTGGACTCACCAGTCCAGTCTTAATTTTCTTTACCCAGCAGTGAAGTGTTCTTTCAGCAGCTCTCAACACTTGCGCAATTCCAGTCTCGTCACTTAGAAAAGCAGTCCGGGGAGGTCACCCTTCTTAATGGGAAGCCCGAGCAATTTGGCTTGGAACTTCTGGCTAATAAATATAATCTCTCCCGATAACCTTACAAGTGCTGTTCCAGTTGCAATTAACACACTGTTTATCGATTGGCCACGCTCAGTGAACATATGAACCGATGGGAGAGTTGGTGATTTATGAATTGCAGGCGACCCATGCAAGGAAAATAAGAGGGTGAGGCTGCAAGCCTTCCTTTGGAGATGTTTTTGGTACATATTGAAGTGGGCATTTTAAAGGGTCTCAGTTGGCCACAGTCCTCAAAAGACTTGAATCTGTTCTACAGCATTTGCACGAAAGTCACTCATCGGGTGCGTTCAGACGGGGCATTTACAACGGTATAGGTGTCAGTTGGAATCGGTGTACTTACCGGCGTTCACACTGCGAACATCTGCTTTCTGTCCCTAACAGTTGTAAAGACCTTTAAACCGTTGTATTCTGCCACTAGGTCCCCAAGTGGTGGTATCCTGAGTGCAACGGTTGTAATCGCTTTACCCCCCCCCCCATCTGATTGCTCTCATCGTGTGCAAAGTATAGTCATGTGGTAACTAATTCTGAAGTATCCACTCTGCTATTTTTTGGGGGGATGTAAGTTTTTATACCTCTCATTTCTAAGTCTCAAAGCGGCTTACAATTGCCTTTCCTTCCTCTCCCCACAAAAGGGACATTGTGAGGTAGGTGGGGCTGAGAGAGTTCGGAGAGAACTAGGACTAGCCCAAGGTCACCCAGTAGGCCTCATGCATTCTGCTCTTTAACTTTGACCCTTTTGATCTGCATCAATCTGTATATCTGTTTCTCAAGTGTGGCCCTCGTCTGCAGATATCTAAATCTGCAGATCAGGGCCACACTTACCCTAAACAGATGTTTCTGCAGACTTGGGGGACTCCCTAGGTCTGCAGAAAAATCTGAGCCGGCCTGGGCTGGGTGGGCGGGGTATACATTTGAATAAATAAATAAATAAAAAATATACAGGGGGGTTAACTGCCCCCCAAAAGACAAGCACAGAGAACACACCTACACTGGAAGTCATTGGTGGTATTGGAGGTTCACAGGACAGCACAGCCCAGGAGCCGTGCTGGGCCTAGCATAAATGGGGCAGGGGGAGATATGGGATTCCCCCTGTTATGTATTAATACTGTGGCTGAGCTTCGTGCCAAGCTTCATAGTCTGTAAGGATCCTGAGATTCTCCTTTTGAGCCAATCAGAAGAGGGCATATTTTGGAGGGAATTATTGTTATTGGCTCTTACCACGTAGAGGTCGTTGTATTGAAGCAGCTAATGCCTGAGATTCTCCTTTTGAGCCAATTAGAAGAGGGCATATTTTGGAGGGAATTATTGTTATTGGCTCTTACCACGTAGAGGTAGTTGTACTGAAGCAGCTAATGCCTGAGCCTTGTGTTAGATACCATCACTTGCTAGAATGATAGAGCACTTGCTCTGATTGGCTGTCCAAGTAACAGACCAATCAGGGAAGACTAGAACGAAACAGGAAATGCAAATAAGGTATGCTGCAGTGTTCGCTGTGATTGGCTATTACCGTGTCAGGAGGTGTGGTTTTGACTGCTGTTGACTGTATATAAGAGGGAATTGTTGCTGGGTTGTTTCGTGTGTTGTGTTCTGAGCTGAATACTGTTAGATAAGAGCTGCCTCAAGTCCAGTATTTAATACCCCCCCCCCCTAGAGTGTTGCAGGCCCACACTCGTAATTACTATTTCAGATGTATTCAACAAAAGATGGCTGAACTGACACTGGAGGGGGAGAGGATACCTGTGCATGTTGCCATTTATTGAGTATTTCTTGTTTTGTAATGTCCAGGGCTTTTTTTGTAGAAAAAGCACAGCGGGAACTCATTAGCATAATAGGCCACACCCAACAGCAGAAACTCATTAGCATAGCTAGCCATACCCATGAGAACATAGCTCATTAGCATATTAGGCCGCACCCCCGTGTTACCAGAAGTATAGTCGTCCAGCCACATCCACCTTTTGCTTCTTATTCTATTTACCTTGTTTGTTGTCAAAACCCAGGTCTTTTTTCGTAGCAGGAACTCCTTTGCATGTTAGGCCAAGCCCCTAATGTAGCCAATCCTAATGAGTTTCTGCTATTGGGTGTGGCCTATTATGCTAATGAGTTCCTGCTGGGCGTGATCAACTTGGGAGCCAGCCGGAACTCCGTTCCTGTGCGTTCCTGCCCAAAAATAGCCCTGGAATGTCAGTGTTTCAAGTTAATGCCAATGAACTGTGACATTATGGGTGATAATTTTCCCACTTTCATTCACCTAATTGGGAAGGTGTTTACACACGTTTGCATTGCTAATCTGTAGGCCTGGATTTGAAACCAGCCAGTTAGTCAAATGTTACAAAATATATGGGAGACTGACTTGCCTATCTCAAAGGGGGCTATCTAAGAGCCCCAGTGCCCATTTTTTTAAAAAAAAAATTAAGATCCCTATCTAGCTACAGTTGGCACAGTTAACCAACACTAGGCTTATTTCTTGCAACTAAATTCTTCCTCCGGTTTCAAAGAGGATTTACTACCAGCAGCCTTAGCTAAATTGGGGCCTTTTAAAAAGCACTGAAACACCGGACCCCAGCTAACCCCAGTCCAGTTTTGTCATAGCTATGCCAAACTTGGCAGCCTCCGTTTTGAGTAAACATAGTCTGAGGAGTATTTGAAGTTATTAAGCAGGTCTTTTGTTTTTTTGTTAGAGGAAGCCATGTTTACACAGGGGGTAAGCACACAGGGAAAAACAAGGGAGTGTTACATAAACAACATTCCTCCCATGGAGACCAGAAAAATAAAATATGGAAAGAACGGTCTCGTCTAGAAAATAGGACCACGTTTACAAACTTTTAATTAAGGCGGCTAATAACTCTGAAATATTCTGCATCATCACCAGATGCTTACATCATATGGCGAATGCTGGTAATGGTACCCTGTCTGTGTGGTGAACCTTATTGATGTGGTTAAGTTAATCATAGCTATTACCTATTGGTCTACGCAGTAATTCCTCTGGTTGTGTGTTTGCATGACTCTGTTGCACTGATGTTGCTGTGTTATGCGAGAAATCTTTGATTGTTTATATGATGCTTAAAGCTCAGGCCTAACCATGTTTACCCACAAGTAAGTCCAACTGATTTCCAAGGAGCTTAACATTTACACAGACACGTTTAGGATTACAGAAGCAGAAGCGAATGTTTATGCTTTGTTGGTGACGGTGTGGTTTGAATTCCATGGATCTTAGCCAGGCGTTCCTTTTTATTATTAATGTTGTGGAATTTTCATGCTATTTTCCCCCTTTACAGTTGTTATGGTACCAGCTTGGTCTGGAAACCTGTTCAGCAGATGTGTTTGCAAGCCAGCTCACTTATATGGTTAGCAGTGTTCTCTCTAAGCTGAGTTAGTGTGTGTTAGCTCACAGTTTTTTAGCCTCCAGCTCACAAATTTTTGCCTTCGCTCAGGAAGGAGGGCTCCAAAGCAAACTAATATATGCAGTAGCCAAATCGCTCGCTCACAACTTTAATGCCAGTAGCTCACAAAGTAGAATTTTTGCCCACAAGACTCCACAGCTTAGGGGGAACATTGATGGTGAGGTTTAGCACATGGAACTGAATGGGTACTTGTTTGGTGTAGTGGTTAAGTACGCGGTTTGGTGCATCTGGGAGAACCGGGTTCGATTCCCCACCTCTTCTTCTTCTCTTGTGGAAGGCCTGTCTTGCCAACTGAGGGGACTCACAGAGCTGCCGATGATTTTGGGGAACCAGGTTTGTTTTAGACTATAAACCTTCCCCTCAGTTACCAGGTGTTCTAAAGGTAGCAAGTGTATAGGCTTTGGGTTCACGGCCATGAGGTAGGTTTTGTGGTGCGCAAGTAGAATAGGGAGACCACTGAGGCAGGAATTGTATATTAAACACAGAAGACTTCTTTATTTACAGGTTGGTTTCAAGGAATGGATCAGCAGCACAGGGTCTCCAGGTAGACGGAGGAGAAGCCGGGGTGAGGCACATCAGTGTAAGCTCGTTGTGGCTTCAGAGAGTGGTCTGGAATTTTCTTTAATGCTTCCAGGCACAGACAGGCTTTTATGGACTAGCCTCTCTCACCCCCACCAGCCTGCCCCTCCCCGAGAGCCGGGCTAAATGGCACGAGGTCCACTCATCTCCAGAGACAGGCCTAAGGGATCAGCTACTCTAGTTCTCTCTCAGAGGGAGGGCCAAACCACTCTGCCACGCTACCCGGCAGAGCTGCCCTTCACTCCGTCCGCTCTTTTGCTGCACCAGACCGGAGCTCTCCCTGCTCTCTCCCCTGAGGTGGCAGAACTCCACCCTCTCTCTCCCGTGGGGCTTCCCCCCAGCATTCTGTTTCCCTTTGGGAAAGTGATAGGTCCGGGAGCGGCACTCCCACGGGCTCGGCTGAGTGGCTGTTTCCCTTTCAGGGGCAGGACAGCCTCCTGTCTGTCGCAGTGGGGCCCAATCTGCATCTAGCATTTGCTCCGCTGCTTTACCAAACCCACGCTGGAACAGAAATCCCCCTCTGCATTGCATGCACTTTCACTTTGGTCGATTGCCGGATTTTATGGCGGTGTCCACAATGCATGCAACTTTTACTTCGTGTGATCTCTCGGTCTTACGGTAGCCGTCTGCATAGATTGATGGCCGTTTTAGGGGCATTCAGCAGGGGTGACTCTGCTGTCAGTACAGCATTGGCCCGGGGTATTTGAATGTGGTTTTGAGTCGCATCTTTTTCCGTTCCAGCGTGGGTCTGGTACAACAACAGAGCAAATGCTAGATGGCGATTGGGCCTCGCCAGGGCTCTTTTTGTAGAAAAAGCCCAGCAGGAACTCATTAGCATAATAGGTCATACCCAACAGCAGGAACCCATTAGCATATTAGGCCACACCCATGACAGCACAGCTCATTAGCACATTAGGCCACACCCCCATGTTACCAGAAGTGTGGTCATCCAACCACATCCACCTTTTGCTTCTTATTCTGTTTACCTTGTTTGTGGTCAAAACCCAGGGCCTTTTTTTGTAGCAGGAACTCCTTTGCATGTGAGGCCACACACCCCTAATGTAGCCAATCCTAATGAGTTCCTGCTGTTGGGTGTGGCCTATTATGATAATGAGTTCTTGCTGGGTGTGGCCAACTTGGGAGCCAGCCAGAACTTCGTTCCTGTGCGTTCCTGCCCAAAAATAGCCCTGTTAAATATTATAGGCTGAGGTAGTTTTAACAGGTTTTATACATTTTATAGAGGTTGAATCCCCCTCTCTCTTTTATCCTATGTTATACACAAACTCTCTGAGAGTGCTTGATATTGTGAAGGCCTATGGCCACATACAATAAAGTGATTCTGATACATCCAACCACATCCACCTTTTGCTTCTTATTCTGTTTACCCTGTTTGTTGTCAAAAGCCAGGGCTTTTTTTGGAGCAGGAACTCCTTTGCATGCTAGGCCACACACCCCTAATGTAGCCAATCCTAATGAGTTTCTGCTGTTGGGTGTGGCCTATTATGATAATGAGTTCCTGCTGGGCGTGGCCGACTTGGGAGCCAGCCGGAACTCCGTTCCTGTGCGTTCCTGCCCAAAAATAGCCCTGGGCCGCCTCAGTTTACCATGGGCTCAGTAACAGATTCTTGTTTGGGACAGGAATAAGACTGTACAGTCTCGAATTCCACTGAGTGGTTGGGAACCATGTCAAGGAGTGACCAGGTTGGGCTTCGCCTGTCGTACCTCCCCAATTAATTTTGCTTCATCTCCCGTAGTTTCCATTTGCCCTTCACGTTCAAATAAAACTTACTGTTTGCTGTTAAGAAACTGTGGTGGCTCAAGTGGTTAAGACGCTGAACTGCAGGCTGTGGAAGGTCGGTAGTTCAGCAGTTCGAGACCCGAATGTGCCACATGACGGAGTGAGCTCCCGTCTCTAGTTCCAGCTCCTGCCAACCTAGCAGTTCGAAAGCAAGAAATTGCAAGTAGATAAATAGGGACCACTCCGATGGGGAGGGAACAGCGTTCCGTACGCCTTGGTGTTTAGTCATGCCGGCCACATGACCACAGAAACGTCTTCGGACAGCGCTGGCTCTTCGGCTTTGAAACGGAGATGAGCACCGCAACCCTAGAGTCGGACTCGACTGGCTTTCGAGCAAGGGAACCTTTACCTTTACCTTGCTCTTAAGCACTTAACGTTCTCTTGCTCCGTTACCTTCCCCTTGACTCGCTTTGCACCCCTTTTCATTCCCTCCATTCAGTTGCCGCACGTCTGCTCACTAAATCCTAAAATCCCTTCTTTGCCTCTCTGTTCTGAGCCTTTCCCTCTTTCCGTTCCGTTCCTTTGGTGCACCCTAACATATGCGCAACACAGACCAAAGCGTGTGCCAGAGGAAGACAAGATAGCCAGAAGGCCAGGAGGAAAAAAACTCCTGTCCCTTTAACAGAGGCTTGAAGTGTGCCTCTTTTAAAGGGACAAGACTCCCCCCCCCCCCCCCCCCGGGGGAAAGTGGCAACCCTACCAGTCATGCCAGTGGAAAACTGGCCACGCAGGGCTCTTTTTGTAACAGGAACTCCTTTGCATATTAGGCCACACCCCCTAATGTGGCCAATCCTCCAAGAGCTTACAGAGCTCTTCTTACAGGAGCTACTGTAAGCTCTTGGAGGATTGGCTACATTAGGGGTGTGCCGCTTAATATGCAAATGAGTACCTGCTACAAAAAGAGCCATGCCGGGGCTGTTGGCAACCCCCAATGGCCCTGGACAGCATTACCGGCTTGTTTCAATGAGTAGCAAAGGGAATTAGTAATAAGCTTCTAGACGATTGTGTGGAAATGTTCCCCCATTAAAGTTAATATATATTAACAAGCAACATTTAAACCGGCCCTTGCGCTAAATAGCTTTGCTAAGGCTTTTTAATGGAGGTTTAGGGAGCAGGGGGGGACTCTGTGGCAAACGGTTTAGATAAGAGGCAGCAGGAAGACGGCCATCGGAAGCCAAAGCAATCATTGCTTCACCCCCAGAAGTAATTGCATTCAATTAAGCCCCACACTGACATCATAGCCGGGGTAATTAACAACTTGGTGTTGGCTTGGGAAAAGTGGTCTGGTGGACGTTCAAGCCTGCCGCAGATGTAATTGCTTGTTTAGCACCGCAGGTATCTAAAACTAGAGCAGCCATTTTTATGGGGAAGGGCCGAATAAATCTCGCGTTTGTCTGATGACTTGAGCACACGAAGCTGCCTTATCCTGAGTCTTTGGTCTTTCGGGGGTCTGACTGTTCCTTGGGTCTTTTTTATTCTGACCGGCTGTGGCTATCTGGGGTCTCAGGCAGAGGTATTTTGCATCACCGACTACCTGATTCCTTCAGGTGGGTAGCCGTGTCGGCCTGAAGCAATAGAACAAAGTTTGAGTCCCATGGAACCTTTAAAACCAATAAAGTTTAATTCTGGGTATAAGCTTTCGTGTGCAGGCCCACTTTCTCAGATACGTATATAGTTAGGATTGCCAACGATATGAAGAAACAATGTCCTGCCCCTCTAATAGAGGCTTAATGTGTGGAAAGGGGCAGCTGAAGATTTTTGTGGCATGGAGAGAAGTCCCATCACCTGGTAAATAACATCCCAT
This sequence comes from Gekko japonicus, assembly GCF_001447785.1. Lineage (NCBI taxonomy): Eukaryota > Metazoa > Chordata > Lepidosauria > Squamata > Gekkonidae > Gekko > Gekko japonicus. Next base: position 115,286 of record NW_015159801.1, read on the forward strand.
TAAGACTCTGCTAAGGGTAGGTAAGGAAAACCAAAGAGAGATCACAGGATAAGTGAACAGAAAATAGTCAATAACAACCATGAAATATTTACGAAGGAAATATCACTCTTTTAATACATAATATTAATACATTTCTGTACATTCACGCAGGGGTCATTTCGTAGAAAAAGAGGTGCAGGAGCTCATTAGCATAACTCATTAGCATAACTCATTTGCATATGCCACGCCCCCTGACATCACCAGAAGTGTGTCAGAAGGCAACACCCACCACTCAGGCTCCACTGGACTGTTTTGGATTGCTAGCTATTGGGGGGGGGACGTGCAGATCTGTCCTCACAGAGGAGGGAGAGCTTGTACCTGAATAAAACTGGGTCTTAAAGGTACCACTGGACTGTTTTGGATTGCTAGCTGTGGGGGGTGGGAATGCACAGATCTGCCCTCACAGAGGGGGGAGAGCTTGTACCTGAAGGCGGGCTGGGAGGGGGCTCTGCAACTTATTTGGCTGCTTCTTGCTCCTCGTGGCCCAACTGAGGGCTGCTGGGAGCAGGGGGTGGGGCTTGTTGCATGTGCCCACCCCCTGGGCTCCTTACTGCCGGAGCTCCGCTCCTGTGCGCTCCCGCAGGAAATGACCCCTGCATTCACGCAAGAATAAACATCAAAAAATGATTCCACAATGTTGACAAGCACGATCCAATAATCTAAAGTTCTTCTCAATTGCAGAAGTCTGCCTCAAGCATCATCCAAAGCAAAGAAAGTGCAACAAACAATATGTCTTCTTTGTGTCTTCTTGTACTAATATTGGATTGCAGACAAATAGGATAAAGGTCACGCATCTATAGACAGGCTTGCTCAAACACCTGTTTCAATAGGCTTCCTCAGAGCAGAATATGTGTAGACTTCCTGAATCCTTTCCTACTCAGCATTCATCTCTGCATGTTGTCTCCCTTCCTAATTTATTTATTTATTTATTTATCCTTCCATTTGTAATGCTCACACTCAGTGCAATCTTCTCTTCTTCAGCTTCCTCTCTGTATACTTTCTCAGTATATATATACATATTTTTGGTAAAACCCATCCTTTTCAATTTGCTATAATTTACTGAGAGGCCCTCTTGTTCGCAGTACTCAGTAAAAGCATTAATTGTTTTTCAGAGGCCAATTTCAGATCTCGATGATAATACTGTATCATCCACATATGGCAACACAGGTAATTCCCAACCGGCTAATATAGGTGCACAATGGGCATTTTTTTTAAATAAATGGCACCATATCATTTACGTGGAAATTAAACAGCATGGGGGAGGAAATAAACGACCTTGTTTTGCTCCTTTCGCAAAGTAAATATGGTTGGTAAGCTGACCTTCTGGGCCATAGCATATTTGCACAGAGGGCTCATCATATATTTATTTATTTTATTTATTTTCATTACATTTATACCCCGCCCTTTCCGCAAGCGGGCTCAGGGCGGCTTACACGAGCACAAAGTGCATATAAATTACAGTATAAAAATATATTAAAACAATTTAAGAATTCACTTCCATTCCGGATGCAAGAGAGAGAGGAAAAACAAACTCCAACTGTTGTAATAAATCGCTCGAGCGTGTCCAGAAGAGGGCAACCAGGATGGTGAGAGGGTTGGAATCCAAGTCTTATGAGGAAAGGCTGAAAGAGTTGGGTATGTTTAGCCTGGGAACGAGAAGGCTTAGAGGGGACATGATTGCAGTCTTCAAGTATTTGAAGGGCTGTCATGTAGAAGAGGGAGCAGATCTATTCTCGCTTGCTCCAGATTGCAAGACTAGATCTAATGGGTGGAAATTACAAGGGAGTCGATAAACCGGCTAAATATCAGGAGAAACTTCCTAACTGTAAGAGTGGTTGAGCAGTGGAACAGTCTGCCTCAGGAGGTGGTGGATGCTCCTTCGCTGGACGTTTTCAAGCGGAGGTTGGACGACCATCTTTTGGGTATGTTGTAGGTATGTAGGGCTATCTTTCGGCTATGCTCCTGCAGAGTGCAGGGGGTTGGACTAGATGACCTGCAAGGTCCCTTCCAACTCTAACATTCTATAATTCTATGATAGAGGGACTGCACATTCTAACTTGCCCCTTCCCCCAAATACATCAAAGGCTGCAGTTTTATCAAATTTATACTCTGCTCCGTATATTAAAATAATATCTTGGAACATCTCAGGCTGGAACAACCGATTAAAGGACCCTGGAGTGATGACGTATTTATTAAATTTTTATTTATTGAATTTTTATTAAATGTCCACATTATTTTCGTTTAGGAAATCTGGCTGAGAGAATCCATTAGCCTTCCTGGTGATACTGCGTATGCTTCTCCAGCTTATTCCAGCTCAAGCCAACGTCAAGGCTTCGCATGTTTAGTATCCTTAACACTAACTTCAGTCGATGTTTCCTGGACTGCTGCTCATCAGTATATTATTGATTGTTATTTCAGTTTCCAGGCATCCCTAGCTGAAGAGGCAAGGCAGGTTGTTGGCAACTCTAATTATTCACACACACACACTTTCTGGCCAATTTCTAGACAAAGGGTTTTTTCCCCATCTGATGGAGAGAATAGGAGACAGGCTGGTTCTTAAACGTTTAGTGCCGTTTAAGGCAAAAGAATTCGCAGTGCTACAGTCTAAGGACCTTTACATCATTAGGCTTGCAGCCAATTTTAACTTTCATTTTCAGTCCAGGCTTTGTTCTGTGTTTCAAAAGCAACCTGTCTAAATACTGCAGCTGCCTTCTCTGCCTCCCTTTAACCCCTGATATATTCAGACACAGAAAATGTATGCAGAGCTATTTTGGGGCAGGAACGCACAGGGATGGAGTTCCAGCTGGCTCCCAAGTTGGCCACCCCCCCCAGGAACTCATTAGCATAATAGGCCACACCCAACAGCACAAACTCATTAGGATTGGCTACATTAGGGGTGTGTGGCCTAACATGCAAAGGAGTTCCTGCAACAAAAAAAGCCCTGGGTGTTGACAACAAACAAGGGAAACAGAATAAGATGTGCTTGAATGACCACACTTCTGGTAACATGGGAATGCGGCCTAATATGCTAATGAGTGGTGCAATAAGGGGTGTGGCCTAATATGCTAACGAGTTTCTGCTGCTGGGTGTGGCCTATTATGCTAATGAGTTCCTGCTGGAATTTTTCTACAAAAAAAGCCCTGAATGTATGTATGTGTGCTGGAACTTTCATGAATTAGTATTTTCTCTTTGCTCCACCTTTTGACTCCTGGGTTCAGTTTGGTGTAGTGGTTAGGAGCGCAGACTCTAATCTGGGAGAGCCGGGTTTGATTCCCCCACTCCTCTACATGCAGCTGCTGGTTCTTTCAGAGCTGTTCTCTCAGGAGCAGTCCTCGAAAGAGCTCTCTCAGCCCCACCTACCTCACAGGGTGTCTGTTGTGCGGAGGGGAAGGGCTTGGACCATCGACAGGACAATTTCACCCTAAGGAAATGATCGATACCATCTTCAGAGACCGTCTTGTTTCTATGGAGCACTTTATTTGTTTTGTCGTGATTTAATAGTTTTTTACTGTTTTACATTGTTTTTATTTATGGGCTTGTGCCCCTGTGTAAGCCGCCCTGAGCCCGTTCGTGGGGAGGGCGGGGTAAAGGTAAAGGTTCCCTTGCTCGAAAGCCAGTCGAATCCGACTCTAGGGTTGTGGTGCTCATCTCCATTTCAAAGCTGAAGAGCCAGTGCTGTCCGAAGACATTTCTGTGGTCATGTGGCCGACATGACTAAACACCAAGGCGCACAGAATGCTGTTACCTTCCCACTGAAGTGGTACCTATTTATCTACTTGCAATTTCTTGCTTTTGAACTGCTAGGTTGGCAGGAGCTGGAACTGGAGACGGGAGCTCACTCCGTCATGCGGCACACTCGGGTCTCGAACTGCTGAACTATCGACCTTCCACAGCACAGCATCTTAACCACTTGAGCCACCGCAGCTCCTTAAATAAATAAATAAATAAATAAATAAATATAAAGGAGATTGTAAACCGCTCTGAGACTCCAAGTGAAGGGCGGGGTATAAATCCAATCTCTTCTTCTTCTTGGACCTTAACCCCGCTGGGCTTCACCCCTTGACCTACTCCACTGGTTCCATCCCTGGATGAGATCTATACCATGTCAGGATTTATGCTTTCCAAGAGTTGACAACTTTAATTGTAGTTAACTGATACGTTAATAACAGTGAAACGAGTAAATATGTTTTGAGTGAAACATCATTTCCCTAGGGATTCCGCAGCTATTTTGAGAATTTAATTGATCTTTGTGATCATGACAGAATCACATGGATGGTCATTTTATTTTACGTGAGTATCTGCTAGATGTGGCTGAAATGAATATCTTTGCCTGTTGACAACTGTAGCATTAGAAAATGCTTTCCATCCCAATGTCGTATATTTTATAAATTAGACCCCAAAAAAGTTACAGTAAAATTGAACTCTGTGAATATTGGTATTTACAAGGAGTTATTAAGGTTCCTGAAGTTGCCTGTACCAGTGTTCCCTCTAAGCTGAGTTAGTGTGAGCTAGCTCACAGTTTTTTAGCCTCTGGCTCACACATTTTTGTCTTGGCTCAGGAAGGATGGCTCCAGAGCAACCTAATTTATGCAGCAGCCAAATGGCTTGCTCACAGCTTTAATGCCAGTAGCTCACAAAGTTGAATTTTTGCTCACAAGACTCCACAGCTTACAGGGAGCACTGGTCTGTACATCTGAAGAATTCGGGGTGTGTGTGTGTGTGTAAATTGGTTAATAGCAGGATTGCATGCTTTATCAAAAAAATCTTGGCATTGACCAAGGTATGTTTCTGAGATACCTTGTGACACAGTCATAGCTTTGGAAAAAAGTGCAGAAAAGGGCAACTCGAATGATAAAAGGGTTGGAACACTTTCCCTATGAGGAAAGGTTAAGGCGCTTAGGGCTCTTTAGCTTGGAGAAACGACGACTGAGGGGTGACATGATTGAGGTTTATAAGATCATGCATGGGAAAGAGCAGGTAGAGAAAGAGGTACTTTTCTCCCTTTCTCACAATACGAGAACTCGTGGGCACTCCATGAAATTGCTGAGTGGTCGGGTTAGAACGGATAAAAGGAAGTACTTCTTCACCCAAAGAGTGATTAACACATGGAATTCACTGCCACAGAAGGTGGTGGCGGCTATGAGCATGGACGGCTTCAAAAGGGAATTAGATAAGCATATGGAGCAGAGGTCCATCAGTGGCTATTAGCCACAAGGTATAGATAGGGGCTCTGGGGCAAGTGATGCCCTGTCTTCTTGGTGCTTGGGGGGGGCAACAGTGGGAGGGCTTCCCATGTCCTGGCCCCACTGGTGGACCTCCTGATGGCACCTGGTATTTCTGGCCACTGTGTGATACAGAATGTTGGACTGGAGGGGCCTTTGGCCTGATCCAACATTGGCATCTCTTATGTTCTTATGTTCTTACAATTACCAACAAGTCTCATGACTTGGAGCTGAGGTAATGCCGGCTCCCTTTTGATTTAAGAGGACCCTTATAACTTCTCCATCCTTCCCGAACTATGGCTGATACCATGCTTAACAATGGTTATGCTAATGCACGGTTCCATGTAACCAGGATATGAAACCAGTATTCAGCTGTGGACTGGAGTCTAGCGAGACGGCAACCTCGGTTACCATTAGCAGTCACTGAAGTCGAAGTCCCAAGAGTAGTATGTGCTACCGTAATTCTCAGCATTTGCCAACCTACGTTGCTAAAAATCAACATTTGCCGGTAACTGATAGAAAGGGATAAACCTAGATAATTTGTCAGAGGCATTGTATGATGTTTTAATTTTACCGTAAATGTCATTATTTGCTGTGTCACAAGGCTTATTTCTGGGATATAGCAAGCTTCCTCGTTGAAGCTGACAGTTGAACACATGAAGCTCACATATAGCTGCCTTGTTTGGTGTAGTGGTTAAGTGTGCGGACTCTAATCTGGGAGAACCGGGTTTGATTCCCCCACTCCTCCACTTGCACCTGGCTGGGTGACCTTGGGCAAGCCGTAGTTCTGATAAGAGCTGTCCTTGAAAAAGAGCAGTTTCTGTCAGAGCTCTCTCAGCCCCACCCACCTCACAGGGTGTCTGTTGTGGGGAGGGGAAGGGAAAGGAGTTTGTAAGCCGCTCTGAGACACCTTTGGGTAGTGAAGAGCGGGGTATAAATC